>NW_027518950.1:7500-12500 GCF_043159265.1 Tasmannia lanceolata | reverse complement strand
ACGGTTGCCAAGGTTGCGCAAGTTTTGGGCATTTTTTGCCCGGATATGCCCAAGTATGCCCCGATAGGCCCGTTACGCCCCGGTATGAACGCGTATGCCCGGATTGACTCGGTATGCCTTGGGATACATGCGTATGCCCCGATAGGCTTGGTACGCCCCGATATGCGCACGTGTGCCCCAGTAGGGCTCGGTATGCCCCGGTATGTACGCGTGTGCCCCGATAGGCCCGGTATGCCCCGATATGCACACGTGTGCCCCAATAGGGGTCGGTATGCCCCGGTAGGTACGCGTGTGCCCCGTAATGCACGTTTCGCAGATCTCCCCGCATGTCCCGCCCCTATATGTAATACTTACTTACTTACTTACTTTCTTTCTTGCTTGCTTGCTTGCTTGCAATGGTTGGGAGTGCCCGGCATGCCCCGCTGCAGAGACCAAGGGCGCAATGACTTGGCACCGCGGATGCCGGGACTCCGGCACTTCCCGTGGCACTGATGGTTGGTTCCAAAGACAAAAGGCCGTGCAAGGCCACCGCACCGCGGATGATTTTGCTCGTGCTGGCGCCGTTGTGTGGCCAAAGAACATGCGCGAATGCTCGTGTCGGAAGGGTTGGTGTCCTGGCCCCGCGGGTGTCACGAATGCTCGGTTGCGAAGACCATGGGACCAGAGCCATGGCACGTCGGATGATGGCTCCAGCTGGCGCCCCGGCACTTTCTGTGGCATTGATGCTCGGTTTCAAAGACAAACGTGCGCAGGGCCAGGGGACCGCGGATGACTGCTCGTGCTGGCCCCGTTGGGCGGCATTGATGGTCGGTTGCAAAGAAAATGCGCGATTGCTCGTGTCGGGGCCTGGCAAGCCAAGGCCAAGCGAGCCATGGCAACGCGGATGATGGCTCCAGCTGGCGCCCCGGCACTTTCTGTGGCATTGATGCTCGGTTTCGAAGACAAACGTGCGCAGGGCCAGGGGACCGCGGAGGACTGCTCGTGCTGGCCCCGTTGGGCGGCATTGATGGTGTGTTGCAGAGAGCATGTGCGATTGCAAGTGTCGGCCGGGTTTGGGTTCCCTTGGGCTTTCGGGTGCCTTGGACGCTGTCTTGCGAAGACCATGGGCACAAGGCCCCGTCCTGGCCCCTTGTTCGATTCGCTCTCGTCTTGCGCTTGCTTCCAAGGTCCTCCATGACCTTCCCCATGGCCTTGCTAGATCCCCCCCATGACGCATGACCTCTGTCCGTTGATTGGTTTTGAGTGCACACCATGCCCGGCTTGGCACCGTGTTGTCGCGTGAGTGGCATTTGGATCGTGCATGCTGGTGGGCTACCTGCCAATGCGCACAAGCCTTGCACACTAGCCTTGCGCACGAGCCTTGCACAAAAGCCTTGGACACAAGCCTTGCGCACAAGCCATGCGCACAAGCCTTGGACGCTAGCCTTGCACACAAGCCATGCATACAAGCCTTGCTCACAAGCCTTGGGCACTGGCCCATCGCAGTAGCCTTGCACACAAGCCTTGCGCACTAGCTTTGGGCACGAGCCTTGCGCACTTGCCTTGGGCACTAGCCTTGCACACAACCCTTGGGAACTAGCCTTGCGCACCAGCCTTGCCCACAAGCCTTGCACACCAGCCTTGCACACTAGCCTTGCATACAAGCCTTGCACACTAGCCTTGCACACAGGCCATGCTCACTAGCCTTGGGCACTAGCCTTGCACACAGACCTTGGGCACTAGCCTTGCGCACTAGCCTTGCCCACGAGCCTTGCACACTAGCCTTGCACGCAGGCCTTGCACGCTAGGCATGCTTGGGCCAGCAGCTCCCGCATCAAGTCGGCGGGTGTAGGCACGGTTGGGCGCAGATCCCGCATCGCCTCGTCGCGTCTGGGCGCAAACCCGTCGCGTCTCGTTGCGTCTTCAGAAGTCGTCGCTAACAGCACCTTTGGTTGCCACTGGTGGTTAGGCGGGTTGGTTGCGCAAACCCTATAGGAGGGTGGCATGCTGCGGGGCGCTGGAATGCGCAGGCTTAGGGCGTTTTTGCCCGGATAGGCACTGGAATGTGCTGGTTTTGGGCGTTTTTGCCTGGATAGGCTAAGGAATGGGCATGCTTTGGGCGTTTTCCCCGGATAGGCACTGGAATGGGCTGGTTTTGGGCGTTTTTGCCTGGATAGGCTAACGAATGGGGCATGCTTTGGGCGTTTTTGCCCGGGTAGGCACTGGAATGCCTGGCCTTGGCTGGGCATTGCTGGGTTGGGCTCCCTTGGCCTTTCAGGCGCCTTGGATGCTGTCTTGTGAAGACCATGGGCACAAGGCCATGGCATATAGTGGGGAATGGACCATGGTTGCCAAGGTTAGGCAATATAGAGGGCGGTGGGCGAGTAGGCCATGGCGTCACTTGTTTGCCCGTGTTTGCTCCCTTTGTGCGTTGTTTGGTTTTGGGAGCACACCTACCTTGCTAGGCTCGGCGGCTTACCCCTGCCCTTGTGGGTACTGGGTTGCACGTCTGTTTGCAACCCTATGGCTTGGTTGCTGCTGGCTTGGTTGGGTAGTTTGCCTCCGCCAATGCGCACAAGGGTTCCTTTTCTTCGTACCTGTGAGCTTACCTCCCTTGTTCGATTTGCTTTTGTATTGCGCTTTCTTACAGGGTCTCTCCAATGAGCTTCCCCCCCCCATCTTTGTCCTGGGCCTTTTGCTAGATCTCTCCCCTTCCCCCATTCCATTCGCCATCGTTGGCTTGCCTCAACCGTGGGGGTCTCCACTCTTGGCTTGGTCTTCGCTCGCATTCTCTTTGGCACGGAATTCCTCGTCCCGTGTGTCCCTTCCCCCTTCCCCTCTAACTTCCGCGCACAGCGGGTCGCCTAGCAGTGCCATTTCAGGCCCCATTGCTAATAGCAGTTGGGTCGGGGAGACATTGTTTGGCAGGCACCGTGTTGGCGCGTGAGTGGCATTTGGATCGTGCATGCTGGTGGGCTACCTGCCATTGCGCAGCTGACCACCCCGTTCATGGCCTACTCAATTCAAGCTCGATGCCTTACTCGGCTCGCATTATGGTGCCTGTGCTTGTTACCCATTTTATTGGCGGATGACTGCTCGTGCTGGCCCCGTTGGGCGGCATTGATGGTCGGTTGCAAAGAAAATGCGCGATTGCTCGTGTCGGGGCCCGGCAAGCCAAGGCCAAGCGAGCCATGGCACGTCGGATGATGGCTCCAGCTGGCGCCCCGGCACTTTCTGTGGCATTGATGCTCGGTTTCAAAGACAAACGTGCGCAGGGCCAGGGGACCGCGGATGACTGCTCGTGCTGGCCCCGTTGGGCGGCATTGATGGTCGGTTGCAAAGAAAATGCGCGATTGCTCGTGTCGGGGCCTGGCAAGCCAAGGCCAAGCGAGCCATGGCAACGCGGATGATGGCTCGCTAGTGCTGGCGCCGTGCACAGTGGCCTCGCACACTCGCCCTGCACGCTTCCCTTGCACGCAGCCTTGCACACTAGCCTCGCATGCGAGCCTTGCACCCTAGCCATGCAAACTAGCCTTGCACGGTAGCCATGCACACAAGCCGTGCACATTAGCCATGCGCACAAGCCCCGCACACTAGCCTTGCGCACAACCCTTGCACACAAGCCATGCACTCGAGCAATGCACACAAGCCTTGCACTCAAGCAATGCACACAAGCCCTGGACACTAGCCTTGCACACGGGCCTGGCACACAAGCCTTGGGCACTAGCCTTGCGCACTAGCGTTCCACATGAGCCTTGCACACTAGCCTTGGACACTAGCCTTGCACACAGGCCTTGCACACTAGGCATGCTTGGGCGAGCTGATCCCGCATCAAGTCGACGGGTCTAGGCATTCTTGGGCGCAGATCCCGCATCGTCTCGTCGCGTCTGGGCGCAAACACGTCGCGTCTCGTTGCGTCTTCAGAAGTCGTCGCTAACAGCACCTTTGGTTGCCACTGGTGGTTAGGCTGGTTGGTTGCGCAAACCCTATAGGAGGGTGGCATGCTGGTGGGCGTTTTTGCCCGGATAGGCACTAGAATGTGCAGATTTTGGGCGTTTTTGCCTGGATAGGCTAAGGAATGGGCATGCTTTGGGCGTTTTTGCCCGGATAGGCACCGGAATGCTTGGCCTTGGCTTGTCCTAGCAAGGCATTGCTGGGTTGGGCTCCCTTGGCCTTTTGGGCGCCTTGGACGATGTCTTGCGAAGACCATGGGCACAAGGCCATGGCATATGGTGAGGAAAGGACCACGGTTGCCAAGGTTAGGCACCGGAATGCTTGGCCTTGGCTTGCCAAAGCAGGGCATTGCTGGGTTGGGCTCCCTTGGCCTTCCGGGCGCCTTGGACACTGTCTTGGGAAGACCATGGGCACAAGGCCATGGCATATGGTGGGGAATGGACCACGGTTGCCAAGGCTAGGCATATAGAGAGGAATTGCATTTTTGCCCGGATAGGCACCGGAATGCTTGGCCTTGGCTTGCCATAGCAGGGCATTGCTGGGTTGGGCTCCCTTGGCCTTCCGGGGGCCTTGGACGCTGTCTTGGGAAGACCATGGGCACAAGGCCATGGCATATAGTGAGGAATGGACCACGGTTGGCAAGGCTAGGCATATAGAGAGGAATGGACCACGGTTGCCAAGGTTGCGCAAGTTTTGGGCATTTTTTGCCCGGATATGCCCAAGTATGCCCCGATAGGCCCGTTACGCCCCGGTATGAACGCGTATGCCCGGATTGACTCGGTATGCCTTGGGATACATGCGTATGCCCCGATAGGCTTGGTACGCCCCGATATGCGCACGTGTGCCCCAGTAGGGCTCGGTATGCCCCGGTATGTACGCGTGTGCCCCGATAGGCCCGGTATGCCCCGATATGCACACGTGTGCCCCAATAGGGGTCGGTATGCCCCGGTAGGTACGCGTGTGCCCCGTAATGCACGTTTCGCAGATCTCCCCGCATGTCCCGCCCCTATATGTAATACTTACTTACTTACTTACTTTCTTTCTTGCTTGCTTGCTTGCTTGCAATG
>NW_027518949.1:25000-37500 GCF_043159265.1 Tasmannia lanceolata | reverse complement strand
ACAAAAATACCTGTATGCATCAAAAACCTCAGGTTCCGCGGGGTAAATGCATTAAAAAGGGACAAATTTTAGCGGACGGTGCGGCTACAGTTGGTGGTGAACTCGCTTTGGGAAAAAACGTATTAGTGTCTTATATGCCATGGGAAGGCTACAATTTTGAAGACGCGGTACTCATTAGTGAACGTCTGGTATATGGAGATATTTATACTTCTTTTCACATCCGGAAATATGAAATTCAGACTCATGTGACAAGTCAAGGCCCTGAAAGAATCACTAATGAAATACCGCATTTAGAAGCCCATTTACTCCGCAATTTAGACAGAAATGGAATTGTGATGTTGGGATCTTGGATAGAAACAGGTGATATTTTAGTAGGTAAATTAACGCCTCAGACAGCAAAAGAATCATCGTATGCCCCGGAAGATAGATTATTACGAGCCATACTTGGAATTCAGGTATCCACTGCAAAGGAAACTTGTCTAAAATTACCTATAGGCGGAAAGGGTCGAGTTATTGATGTGAGATGGATCCAGAAAGGGGGGGGTTCCAGTTATAATCCAGAAATGATTCGTGTATATATTTCACAGAAGCGTGAAATCAAAGTAGGTGATAAAGTAGCTGGAAGACATGGGAATAAAGGTATCATTTCAAAAATTTTGCCTAGACAAGATATGCCTTATTTGCAAGATGGAACACCGGTGGATATGGTCTTCAACCCATTAGGAGTACCTTCGCGAATGAATGTGGGACAGATATTTGAATGCTCGCTCGGGTTAGCGGGGGACCTGCTGGACAGACATTATAGAATAGCACCCTTCGATGAGAGATATGAGCAAGAGGCTTCGAGAAAACTAGTGTTTCCTGAATTATATGAAGCCAGTAAGCAAACAGCAAATCCGTGGGTATTTGAACCCGAGTATCCGGGAAAAAGCAGAATATTTGATGGAAGAACAGGAGATCCTTTTGAACAACCTGTTATAATAGGAAAGTCCTATATCCTGAAATTAATTCATCAAGTTGATGATAAAATCCACGGACGCTCCAGTGGACATTATGCACTTGTTACACAACAACCCCTTAGAGGAAGGGCCAGGCAAGGGGGACAACGAGTAGGAGAAATGGAAGTTTGGGCTCTAGAGGGATTTGGTGTTGCTCATATTTCACAAGAGATGCTTACTTATAAATCTGATCATATTAGAGCTCGTCAGGAAGTACTTGGTACTACGATCATTGGAGGAACAATACCTAACCCCGAGGATGCTCCAGAATCTTTTCGATTACTCGTTCGAGAACTACGATCTTTGGCTCTGGAACTGAATCATTTCCTTGTATCTGAGAAGAACTTCCAGATTCATAGGAAGGAAGCTTGATCGGAATGAATCAGAATTTATATTCTATAATATGATCGACAGGTATAAACATCAACAACTTCGAATTGGATCAGTTTCTCCTCAACAAATAAGTGCTTGGGCTAACAAAATACTACCTAATGGAGAGATAGTTGGAGAGGTGACAAAACCCTATACTTTTCATTACAAAACCAATAAACCGGAAAAAGATGGATTGTTTTGTGAAAGAATTTCTGGACCTATAAAAAGTGGAATTTGTGCTTGTGGAAATTATCGAGTGATCGGAGATGAAAAAGAAGACCCGAAATTTTGTGAACAATGCGGAGTCGAATTTGTTGATTCTCGGATACGAAGATATCAAATGGGATACATCAAACTGGCATGTCCAGTGACTCATGTGTGGTATTTTAAACGTCTTCCTAGTTATATCGCGAATCTTTTAGATAAACCCCTTAAGGAATTAGAAAGCCTAGTATACTGCGATGTGTGATTTGATCGAAATTATGAGTTTACAGATTCGGAATGAGAAACTGTCATCCCATTTAATCCGATTGGGATGCCCCTGGCTCTGACATGTCTCCTGGGAGAGGAAGAAGAAGAACATGAAGCTCAGAATTATGGGTGTATTCAATACTTCCAAATAAAGGGGGAATTGATCCATGGTCGATTCCGTAACATATAAATAGGAATTGCTAGCTGTACCTCGTGAAAAAAAAAAAAGAATTCTTTCTTGGAATTAGCCACTCCATTTCTTTTAGAAATAAATTCTGTTTTCTGTTCAAGTAAACAAATATGACATGGTTACAGGAATCTATCCATCGCATATATGCTTCAAGGGACATCATAGCATAACCGTCGAGGTGAAGTAGGGACCTAAAAGATCGAATGGAACGATACATAGACAAGTAAATCCCTTATGAGTTCCAAGGTATTCCTTTAAGGGGATTCATCATTCGAGGGGACGTAGGCTACTCAACAATTTCACATTTTATTTATGTCGTAATTGAATAATGAATAAGTAATTCCGAAAATAAAATATAAAGTAAAAATGAATCAATGAAATATAGGTTGGTTCTCACTGGGAACTTGAGTAAGGAGTAGATTTTTATGGGGGTTTCTAGAACAAAATTTGAAAGTGAGACCCCCTTTATTTATTATTTATTTGGTGTAACTACTTGAGCCGGATGAGAGGAAACCTTCATGTCCGGTTTTTAAGGGGGGGATCCTATAGGAACCTATCCCAATTTTTCTTTTGCTAGGCCCATAGTTAAAAAACCGACTTTCTTACGATTACGAGGTTCATTCGAATATGAAATACAATCCCGGAAATATAGCATCCCACTTTTTTTTACTACCCAAGGCTTCGATACATTTCGAAATCGAGAAATCTCTACTGGAGCAAGTGCTATCAGAGAACAATTAGCCGATCCAGATTTGCGAATTATTACAGATCATTCATTGGTGGAATGGAAGGAATTAGGGGAAGAAAGGTACACTGGGAATGAATGGGAAGATAGAAAAGTTGGAAGAAGAAAGGATTTTTTGGTTAGACGCATGGAATTAGCTAAGCATTTTGTTCGAACAAATGTAGAACCAGAACGGATGGTTTTGTGCCTATTACCAGTTCTTCCTCCGGAGTTGAGACCAATCATTCAGATAGATGGGGGTAAACCAATGAGTTCGGATATTAATGAACTCTATCGAAGAGTTATCTATCGGAACAATACTCTTACCGATCCATTAACAACAAGTAGATCTACGCCAGGGGAATCAGTAATGTGTCAGGAGAAATTGGTACAAGAAGCCGTAGATACACTTCTTGATAATGGGATCCGCGGGCAACCAATGAGGGATGGTCATAATAAAGTTTACAAGTCGTTTTCAGATGTAATTGAAGGCAAAGAGGGAAGATTTCGTGAGACTCTACTTGGTAAACGGGTCGATTATTCGGGGCGTTCCGTCATTGTCGTGGGCCCTTCGCTTTCATTACATCGATGTGGATTACCTCGAGAAATAGCAATAGAACTTTTCCAGACATTTGTAATTCGTGGTCTAATCAGACAACATATTGCTTCCAACATAGGGATTGCAAAAAGTAAAATTCGGGAAAAAGAACCAATTGTATGGGAAATACTTCAAGAAGTTATGCAAGGGCACCCCATATTGCTGAATAGAGCACCCACCCTGCATAGATTAGGCATACAGGCGTTCCAACCTATTTTAGCGGAGGAACGTGCTATTTGTTTACATCCATTAGTTCGTAAGGGATTCAATGCAGACTTTGATGGGGATCAAATGGCTGTTCATGTACCTTTATCTTTGGAAGCTCAAGCAGAGGCTCGTTTACTTATGTTTTCTCATATGAATCTCTTGTCTCCAGCTATTGGGGATCCCATTTCCATACCAACCCAAGATATGCTTATTGGACTCTATGTATTAACCATCGGAAATCGTCGAGGTATTTGTGCAAATAGGTATAATCCATGGAATCACAGAAACTATCAAAATGAAACAGTTTACGAGTATAATAATAACTATAAGTATACGAAAGAAAAAGAACCCTATTTTTGTAGTTCCTATGATGCACTTGGAGCTTACCGGCAGAAACGAATCAATTTAGATAGTCCTTTGTGGCTCCGGTGGCGACTAGATCAACGTTTCATTGCCCCAAGAGAAGTGCCCATCGAAGTTCAATATGAATCTTTGGGTACCTATCATGAGATTTATGGGCACTATCTACTAGTAAGAAGTGTCAAAAAAGAAATCCTTTGTATATACATTCGAACCACCATTGGTCATATTTCTTTTTATCGAGAAATAGAAGAAGCCATACAGGGGTTTTGCCGAGCCTACTCATAAGGTACCTAAGCTAAGTAATTATGTGATACGATACCTTGTGAATTCGGGTCTCTACGGTTCAACCGGTATCCTAATTCCTGAATTGATACGTGAATCAAGATAGAGGAAAGGAAGTCTTCGAATCACTGACTCAAACCTATTGTCGAATCCTACTCAACAGAATATGGAGGTACTTATGGCGGAACGGGCCGATCTGGTCTTTCACAATAAAGTGATAGATGGAACTGCCATGAAACGACTTATTAGTCGATTAATAGATCACTTCGGAATGGCATATACATCACACATACTGGATCAAGTAAAGACTATGGGTTTCCAGCAAGCCACTGCTACATCCATTTCATTAGGAATTGATGATCTTTTAACAATACCTTCTAAGGGATGGCTAGTCCAAGATGCTGAACAACAAAGTTTGATTTTGGAAAAGCACCATCATTATGGGAATGTACACGCGGTAGAAAAATTACGTCAATCCATTGAGATATGGTATGCTACAAGTGAATATTTGAGACAAGAAATGCATCCTAATTTTAGGATGACGGATCCTTCTAATCCAGTCCATATAATGTCCTTTTCGGGAGCTCGGGGAAATGCATCTCAGGTACACCAATTAGTCGGTATGAGAGGATTAATGTCGGATCCCCAAGGACAAATGATTGATTTACCCATTCAAAGCAATTTACGCGAAGGACTTTCTTTAACGGAATATCTCATTTCTTGCTACGGAGCTCGCAAAGGAGTTGTGGATACTGCTGTACGAACATCAGATGCTGGATACCTCACGCGTCGACTTGTTGAAGTAGTTCAACACATTGTTGTACGTAGAACAGATTGTGGCACTATCCGAGGTATTTCCGTGAGTCCTCGAAATGGGATGACGGAAAAAATGTTGATCCAAACACTAATTGGTCGTGTATTAGCAGACGATATATATATGGGTCTACGATGCATTGCCGCTCGAAATCAAGATATTGGGGTTGGGCTTGTCAATCGATTCATAACCTTTCGAGCACAATCAATATATATTCGAACCCCCTTTATTTGCAGGAGTACATCTTGGATCTGTCGATTATGTTATGGTCGGAGTCCCACTCATGGTGACCTGGTCGAATTGGGAGAAGCAGTAGGTATCATTGCGGGTCAATCAATTGGGGAACCAGGGACTCAACTAACATTAAGAACTTTTCATACCGGTGGAGTATTCACAGGTGGTACTGCAGAACATGTACGAGCCCCCTCTAATGGAAAAATAAAATTCAATGAGGATTTGGTTCATCCCACACGTACACGTCATGGGCATCCTGCTTTTCTATGTTATATAGACCTGTATGTCACTATTGAGAGTCAGGATATTCTACATAATGTGAATATTCCACCAAAAAGTTTTCTTTTAGTTCAAAATGATCAATATGTAGAATCAGAACAAGTGATTGCCGAGATTCGCGCTGGAACATCCACTTTCAATTTTAAAGAGAGAGTTCGAAAACATATTTATTCTGACTCAGAGGGAGAAATGCACTGGAGTACCGATGTGTACCATGCACCTGAATATACATATGGTAATGTTCATCTCTTACCTAAAACAAGTCATTTATGGATATTATCGGGGGGTCCGTGCAGATCTAGTATAGTGCCTTTTTCGCTCCACAAGGATCAAGATCAAATGAACATTCATTCTCTTTCTGTCGAACAGAGAGAGAGTTCTGACCTCTCAGTGACTAATGATCGAGTGAGACACAAATTGTTTAGTTCAGATCCTTCCGGTAAAAAAGAGGGAAAGATTCTTGATTATTCAGGACCTGCTCGAATCATATCCAATGGTCGTTGGAATTTCATATATCCTGCCATTCTCCACGAGAATTCTGATTTATTGGCGAAAAGGCGAAGAAATAGATTCATCATCCCATTCCAATATGATCAAGAACGAGAGAAAGAACTAATGCCTCGTTCTGGTATCTCGATTGAAATACCCATAAATGGTATTTTACGTAGAAATAGTATTCTTGCTTATTTCGACGATCCCCGATACAGAAGAAGCAGTTCAGGAATTACTAAGTATGGGACTGTAGAAGTGGATTCAATCGTCAAAAAAGAGGATTTGATTGAGTATCGAGGAGCAAAGGAATTTAGTCCGAAATACCAAATGAAAGTAGATCGCTTTTTTTTCATTCCCGAAGAAGTGCATATCTTACCTGGCTCTTCGTCCATAATGGTACAGAACAATAGTATCATTGGAGTCGATACACGAATCACTTTAAATACAAGAAGCCGCGTAGGTGGATTAGTCCGAGTGGAGAGAGAAAAAAAAAAGGATTGAACTGAAAATCTTTTCTGGAGATATCCATTTTCCTGGAGAGACAGATAAGATCTCCCGGCACAGCGGCATCTTGATACCACCAGGAACGGGAAAAAAAAATTCTAAGGAATCAAAAAAATTACAAAATTGGATCTATGTCCAACGGATCACACCTACCAAGAAAAAGTATTTTGTTTCGGTTCGATCCGTAGTCACATATGAAATAGCTGATGGTATCAATTTAGCAACGCTTTTTCCCCAGGATCTGTTGCAAGAAAGGGATAATGTGAAATTCCGAGTTGAAAATTATATCCTTTATAGAAATGGCAAACCAATTCGAGGAATTTATTACACAAGTATTCAATTAGTTCGTACTTGTTTAGTATTGAATTGGGACCAAGACCGAAATGGTTCTATAGAAAAGGTTCAGGCTTCCATTGTTGAAGTGAGGGCAAATGATCTGATTCGAGATTTCATAAGAATTGACTTAGTGAAGTCCCCTATTTCGTATATCGGAAAAAGGAATGATATGGCGGGTTCGGGATTGATCCCAGATAATGGATCAGATCACACCAATATCAATCCTTTTTATTCCAAGGCGAGGAGGATTCAATCACTTACCCAACATCAAGGAACTATTCGTACGTTGCTGAATAGAAATAAGGAATGCCAATCTTTTCTAATTTTGTCATTATCCAATTGTTCTCGAATTGGTCCATTCAATGGTTCTAAATCTCACAATGTGACAAAAGAATCAATTCAAATTAAAGAGGATCCCATGATTCCGATTAGGAATTCGTTGGGTCCCTTAGGGACTGTACCTAAAATTGCGAATTTTTATTCACCTTACTATTTAATAACTCATAATCAGATCTTGTTAAATAAATATTTGCTACTTGACAATTTAAAACAGACTTTACAAGTACTTAAATATTATTTAATGGATGAAAATGGGAGAATTTATAATCCCTATCCATGCAGGAACATCATTTTTCATCCATTCGATTTGACTTGGTGCTTTCTCCATCACGATTATTGTGAGAAGACATCCAAAATAATTGTCCTCGGACAGTTTATTTGTGAAAATGTATGTATATCCAAATATGGACCACAGATAAAATCTGGTCAAGTTCTAATTGTTCATGTTGACTCCTTAGTCATAAGATCAGCTAAGCCTCATTTGGCCACCCCAGGGGCAACCGTTCATGGTCATTATGGAGAAATCCTTTACGAAGGGGATACATTAGTTACATTTATATATGAAAAATCGAGATCGGGTGATATAACGCAAGGTCTTCCAAAAGTGGAACAAGTGTTAGAAGTGCGTTCGATTGATTCAATATCGATGAACCTAGAAAAGAGGGTTGAGGGTTGGAACGAACATATAAAAAGAATTCTTGGAATTCCGTGGGAATTCTTGATTGGTGCTGAGCTAACCATAGCGCAAAGTCGTATCTCTTTGGTTAATAAGATCCAAAGGGTTTATCGATCCCAGGGGGTGCAAATCCATAATAGGCATATAGAGATTATTGTACGTCAAATAACATCAAAAGTGTTGGTTTCAGAAGATGGAATGTCTAATGTTTTTTCACCCGGAGAACTAATAGGATTGTTTCGAGCGGAACGAACAGGGCGTGCTTTGGAAGAAGCGATCTGTTACCGAGCCATCTTATTGGGAATTACCAGGGCATCTCTGAATACTCAAAGTTTCATATCCGAAGCAAGTTTTCAAGAAACTGCTCGAGTTTTAGCAAAAGCCGCTCTACGAGGTCGTATTGATTGGTTGAAAGGCCTGAAAGAGAACGTTGTTCTGGGGGGGATGATACCTGTTGGTACCGGATTCAAGGGATTAGTGCACCGTTCAAGGCAAGACAACAACATTCCCTTGGAAATCAAAAAGAAGAATCTATTCGAGGGGGAAATTAGAGATATTTTGTTCCACCACAGAGAATTATTTGGTTCTTACATCCCAAATAATTTCCATAATACACCAGAACAATAATTTACGGGATTTCATGATTCCTAAGAGCAAATTGATTCTTTTCTTTTAACTTTAATTATATGGTATGGTCCGGTCTTTTTATTGGGTAATAAAGATAATAACGAATAGAAAGGAATTAATCACTTGGACCATGTATCAAGGGTCAATCTCCGGGAGAAGGTTCCGTCGGAACAATTATTTATTTCAGGGTACCTCGTCTCTTAAAAAAAAAAAAAAGAGAAAGTGTGGGGAAAAATGACAAGAAGATATTGGAACATTAATTTAGAAGAGATGATGGAAGCAGGAGTTCATTTTGGTCATGGTACTAGGAAATGGAATCCTAGAATGGCACCTTACATCTCTGCAAAGCGTAAAGGTATTCATATTACAAATCTTACTAGAACTGCTCGTTTTTTGTCAGAAGCCTGTGATTTAGTTTTTGATGCAGCAAGTAGGGGAAAACACTTCTTAATAGTTGGTACCAAAAATAAAGCAGCTGATTCAGTAGCATCAGCTGCAATAAAGGCTCGGTGTCATTATGTTAATAAAAAATGGCTCGGTGGTATGTCAACGAATTGGTCCACTACAGAAACGAGACTTCATAAGTTTAGGGATTTGAAAGCGGAACAAAAGGCGGGGAAACTCAACCGTCTACCGAAAAGAGATGCAGCAATGTTGAAGAGACAATTATCTCACCTGCAAACATATTTGGGTGGGATCAAATATATGACGGGCTTACCCGATATTGTAATCATCGTTGATCAGCAAGAAGAATATACGGCTCTTCGAGAATGTCTCACTTTAGGGATTCCGACGATTTGCTTAATCGATACAAATTGTAACCCGGATCTCGCAGATATTTCTATTCCAGCCAACGATGACGCTATAGCGTCAATCCGATTGATTCTTAACAAATTAGTATCCGCAATTTGTGAGGGTCGTTCTAGCTATATAAGAAATCGTTGATTAATAATAAGATAAGCCAATGACTTTTTGAACCCCATAGATTGATTTAATCGGTTACTATTTCTGAATCTCAAAAAAGAGATCAAAATCACTGGGGATATTATGTGATTACTTGGTATCCTAAATATACGATTTAAAGTAGTCGAGTCGAGAAAGAGAGGGTTGAATCAAAATAATTCTTTTTTAAGTTCTATTTCTGTCAGAGGGCAATATGAATGTTCTACCATGTTCCATCAACACACTCAAAGGGTTATACGATCTATCCGGTGTGGAAGTAGGCCAACATTTCTATTGGCAAATAGGGGGTTTCCAAGTCCATGCCCAAGTACTTATCACTTCTTGGGTCGTAATTGCTATCTTATTAGGTTCAGCCACTATAGCTGTTCGGAACCCACAAACCATTCCAACTAACAGTCAGAATTTCTTCGAATATGTACTTGAATTCATTCGAGACTTGAGCAAAACTCAGATTGGAGAAGATTATGGTCCTTGGGTTCCTTTTATTGGAACTATGTTCCTATTTATTTTTGTTTCTAACTGGTCAGGTGCTCTTTTACCTCGGAAAATCATACAGTTACCTCATGGGGAGTTAGCTGCACCCACGAATGATATAAATACTACTGTTGCTTTAGCTTTACCCACGTCAGTGGCATATTTCTATGCGGGTCTTACTAAAAAGGGATTGGGCTATTTCGGTAAATACATTCAACCAACTCCAATACTTTTACCAATTAACATCCTAGAAGATTTCACAAAACCTTTATCACTTAGTTTTCGACTTTTCGGGAATATATTGGCTGATGAATTAGTAGTTGTTGTTCTTGTTTCTTTAGTACCTTTAGTGGTTCCTATACCTGTCATGTTTCTTGGATTATTCACAAGCGGGATTCAAGCTCTTATTTTTGCGACTTTAGCCGCGGCTTATATAGGTGAATCCATGGAGGGTCATCATTGACTAGCTTCCAAAATAGTCTTGTTTTTTTTTTTTTGAAAAAAAAAACAAGACTATCCCAACTCATGGGTGGCTCAAGATAATCTACTTGGGGAACATGATGGATATCTACAAATATGGTAGATACGATTTAGAGTAGGGTCAATAAAGATGTACGATATTAGGGAATTAAAAAAAAAAAAAGGAAAGAGATCGAAAAGATCTTTTTTCCTAAGATTCCCGTTTGGTCCATTTACGTCATACCTCTCCAATTGATATTCTATTTATATCAGTCAATTACGATTACGGTATTACGATTCATAATTTGAATAAGAAAGAATTGTTATGTTATCTGTTTCCGACGTATGCCTAAACAAAAAAACTATGTTCTATCAATTCAATGGTTGACAAAAATTGTCTGCAATTGGATCAATCAAATCTTGATATGGATATGGAATGGTTCGGGCTGATGAATCCATCCGTTTATATCAATGCGCAATAATGATAAAGAAAAGGAAGAGAAAAGTTTACAAACAAATAAGATTCAGAAAAAGGTAGGTTAGGGAGGTTGAGCTGGGTATATGTAATGGCTATAATTCAATCCCTGTGTATGTTTCGAAGAATGATTCTATAATCCAATTCAATATAAGATACGAATGGTTTACGTTATGGAAGAAACATATGTATATGTGATATTAGATATTCACGAGTTATATATGGACTATCCATATATATTATTTCCCATCCCACTGAAGTTAGATGGATTCCAACGGAAGGACTTCCGTTTCATCTTTGGCTGTGGATTGAATGAATAAACAGATGAAGTTAAGGATATAGAAGAGAAAGAGCGAAGAATTGAAAGAGTGGTTCGGAACAAAGAAATGGAAGAACTAGAATCGTATGACTTTACAAAGACTCCATGGATAGGAACTAAAAACGAGATATTGAAGCAGTTATGATGATTCAGTAATATCATCACTTCAATTTGGAGTTCTTAGTTACTTCGACCCGATGGATCTTAGTGATGGAATAATAAGTCATAATTCAGTGATTGTATCATTAACCATTTCTTTATTTTGGTGCGAGGAGCTTACCATGAATCCACTGATTTCTGCCGCTTCCGTTATTGCTGCTGGATTGGCCGTAGGGCTTGCTTCAATTGGACCTGGAGTTGGTCAAGGTACTGCTGCGGGCCAAGCTGTAGAAGGTATTGCGAGACAACCAGAAGCAGAGGGTAAAATACGAGGTACTTTATTGCTTAGTCTGGCTTTTATGGAAGCTTTAACAATTTACGGACTGGTCGTGGCATTAGCGCTTTTATTTGCGAATCCTTTTGTTTAATCCTATAAATGTGAAAAATACGTACTTATTTTTTTCTTATTTGATTGCCGTGAACTTGCCGCTTGCTTCTTCGAATTATATCAACACTTTACTCCTACAACCACTTATTCGTTGAGACAATACCCCACCCCAGGGAAAAGGCTGATTTGAGGATGAGGAATTAGTAGATCCACTCGCTTTCTTCCTTTCCATCCTTAATGGAACCCTTTTTTTTTTTTCACTTTTAGGAAGCGTTGTAACAAACGAGGTATTTCGCAATTGGCATGAGACCCGGGACCTCATATTAATAAGTATTTTATTGGATTGGGAACTTCAATTGAAATAATAATAAAGAATAAATGAAATTTCAAAATGAAATGAATCTATTTTATAAATAAATTCATATTTATAAATAAGTAAATAAATAAAAAGAAATCAATCAAAAGTGGGGCGAAATTATACAATAAAGAAAACTCTGTTCAATTAATTTTGTTAGTCCTATCTATAAGAGGAGAGCATATGAAAAATGTAACCGATTCTTTCGTTTCCTTGGGTCACTGGTCATACGCCGGGAGTTTCGGGCTTAATACCGATATTTTAGCAACAAATCCAATAAATCTAAGTGTAGTGCTTGGTGTATTGATCTTTTTTGGAAAGGGAGTGTGTGCGAGTTGTGTATTTCAAGAATAGGCTGGATCCAACCAGCTGCACTTATTTACTTATTTATTTATAAATAGGAAAGTTATAACTAGGAAAGAAAGGTGCACGATCTCAACGAATTACTTCTGAATAAATTCA
>NW_027518949.1:12500-20000 GCF_043159265.1 Tasmannia lanceolata | reverse complement strand
TTGAGATTTATCTTTCGAATTCGAAAAAATATCAAGTCCTTTATCATAGTTAAATGTCTGGAATAGAGAAAAGCATAGGAAAATGCAGAAATCAAGCAAGGAAATAATGAAAAATCTCTGATTTTTTTATTCCTCACGTCCAGGATTACGTCCTGGATCATTAGATAGGAATCCGAAGATGAAGAGAGAAACAAAGAATATCACTACTGTGTAAACGAAGAGTTTGAGAGTAAGCATTGCACAATCTCCAAGATCATTTTTTTTTTGTTTTTTGCAAAGGAAATAAGGGAATAGATTCTCTATTTTTGTACCACATATCCTTGACACCAAGAAAAGAAATGAAAAAGTGGTTTCTAGAAAAGAAAGGAATTTGCAGGAATTCCTTTGTTACCAAAATTATCTTGTCATACCCCAATTAGGTATTATGGGGTACCATAATGGGGTCTTTGACCCCTGGAACTGGAAGGGCATAATGCGGAAATTAGGTGATCCAGATTCATCGCGGCTATCAAAAAGCAAAAGAATTTCAATCTTTGAATCGAGGGTTCATAATGTAAGACTTATCTGATCTTATCAATTGTTATGTTAGAGTTGAATTTATTTTATCGAATAAATCATGAATATGAATGTTTCTAGGACAGTATTAAAGATCTCATCGAAAACTTACAGCAGCTTGCCAAACAAGGGCTAAGAGAAAAAAGAGCACAGGTATGACTGGCATAAAATCTACGATTGGATTGAAAAAAGCATAAGCTTCGGGCAATTTGGCGAAGAAAAAGCTACTCGAATGAAGGGCAGAATTAAGACAGATACAGATCAAACTAAAGATATTAAGCATAAGAAATATTTCGTTCTTGGAGATAATTTCATTTTTATTGAGTTATTGATATAAGGGAAAAATTAAGAAAGAAGAGAAGACAAAAAATCCTTCTTTCTTTTTCTTTGAACTTCCCCCAATCAAAAATCCTTCAATTCTCAAATGAGAATAGAAGGAATCATACTTTCATACAATATCTTAATTGACTTATATGGAATGATCAATGAATTCATTTTCATTCTACATTTACACGTATAGAATCCTAGCAACAACCTATTCCATAGATATTTGGGCTGGAATTGACGAATAACCAATAACAATATTAGTGTTTATTAGTGTCGAATTGAAATCTAAATGGGGCGTGGCCAAGTGGTAAGGCAGCGGGTTTTGGTCCCGTTACTCGGAGGTTCGAATCCTTCCGTCCCAGACCGCTTCTATCAAAACAAAGATTGTTCTCTTTAACAATCTTCTGTTTAAGAGTATAAGGTATAAGGTTGGATACAATATGATCCAATTTTTCTTTCTGAGTTCTAATGATTCTTCTATGAATCATAGATTCCTTTCGATTTCCAATTGTAAGAAAAAGAATCGAGTATAAATTGCGGATGGAAATAAACATCTTTTACCTTTTTGATATTAGGTAGGATGGGAACATAGATCAAAGTTGAATTAAAAAAAAAATGGGATGGGCCGTTCAGTGTATGCCCGTCCCGCTCTACTCATATTCATATTGGGGTAAGTTAGTCACTTATAGAAACTTTATGCCCATCTATTATATTTTGATTCTCACATGATGCATTCTAAGTTGAAATGCGAAAGATAAGATCTCTATTTTTTCGAAACTAAACATGTTAGTCAAAATGACTAATTCTATGTGGATCCTGAATCCTAAACAGGAGGGAGTTCTTGGGACTAATTACATCACTGGGATTAAAGTTCTTAAGACTGGGTGTGGGTGGGGTAAAATCAAAATTAAGAACAACGAATTGATCTGGACCCATTTTGCTTTGTACCTATACAAGATAATATAACATACCGCAAGAGGATCTTTTATTATTTGATTGTCTTGGGGTATGATTCATGATCCCCATAGAATTCGAGTTAATCGGCAATGGAAGGTATCAATTTTTCAATATCTGTGTCGTCCGGATCTCATTAATAAACAATAAAGTGCAATATGGAACAGATTTTTTTTCTTTGAGCCTAATTGCTTTTTTTTTTTTTGCATCTGGCTACAATAAATAATTGGAAGTCAATGTAGTGATTGGGAGGAAGATTCATATATTCCATTCACTTTACTTTTGACTTGATAGAATTTATGGAAGGGTTACTAAACCTAAAGTAAAGCAAAATCTGTATAAAATGAACCATGCCTACATGTATTGTTATTGTTTGTTCTATTTCAGTGATACCGGTATTTCGGCTGCGGTGAAAAAGATCTTTGATACCTTACCTTAAATATCTATGATTACTCCCGTTGACAATTGTTCTGTGTATCTGATGGATACGGAAAGATCATACTCCTACGGTTCTGGTTTTATCAATCAGATGGAAGAATAACAACCTTAATCTTATCTTACATGAGAGCTTTTTTCCATCCATCCCATCCCCATGAAAACAAATAAATTGAATTTGTTTCTCGATCCATCTACCTGCTTTAAATCATTAATGATTCAATTGGAAAAGGAACATGGATTTCTCTTATGTCTTATGATGATCAAATTTAGTCATTACAGGAAAACTTATTTCCATTAATGATAATGATGTCGAAGTAGGAAATTATGATGTCGAAGTAGGAAATTCTTGAAACCTTTTTTCATGATTCCTTTATCAATCCTTAGATACTTGAAGAAGCGCGAGATTGATGAACCTAGTCTATAATCGATTCATTTGCGACTTTTCCGAGTCATTGGAATAGCTTATTTGGCTAATGACTTATTTTGTTCCGGTATTGAGTATTGAGAATCTAATTAAAGACCTTTCTTTAATTTAGTTGTTCGAGAAAGAGTTGGATCCTTCATGATTGATTGTCCCGAACAATCTGTTGAAGATGTAGATGTAAAGAAGTGTTAAGTAATTCGTTTATTCGTCTTTTTTAGAAATGTGTTTCATTCATACGGTCGAATATGGGGTAAGATTGAATCTTTGTCTTTGCTTGTGGGGCCTTCTCTAGATGAATACCTATCCATCCATATATATATCAAAATATCTATAATATAGATATCAAAATATATATCAAAATCAAAATATAGATATAAATATCTATTTATATATATAATTTATATATATATATAAATATAAAAGTATGGACTGCTGTGTACCGATTGAGCGTACCGATTGAGCCAATGACTATTCCGGATTCCATATTGAATCAATTCCATACCGGTTCAAAATTAGAGGAATGTTATGGTAAAACTTCGTTTGAAACGATGTGGTAGAAAGCAACGTGCGACTTGAAAGACATGATCGGCTGTGGATTCTTGCATCCACCATTTTATATATCAATGAAGATGCTCTTGGCTCGACATAGTTTGTTCTGTTCTACTAGGACCCCCCAAAATTGGGGGTTGTAAATAGTACATGATGTAGCTCGAGTATAAAGTATTGATTCATTTATCAAGGGGAAGGATCTAGGGTTAGTGCCAATCAATAAGTTGGAACAACTTCGTAAGTATATCTTCGATATAGAAATCCAAAGGTTCAAATTCCAACAAGTTTCGAATAAAAAAAAACAAAGTAAAATTTGCCGGAATTGGTAAAACTATTTTGATCAAAAGTGTATTACAGGGGAATCAATCGTTCGTATGATTCTTTCAATAGAAAGAAATAACAAAAGGTATGTTGCGACCATTTTGAAACGATTAAGGATCACCGAAGTAATGTCTAAACCCAATGATTCAAAGCAAAGATAAAGGATACCGGAACAAGGAAACACCATTTTCAATTGTCTCAACAACTGGAACTAGATCAGAATGAGGAAGAAAAAGAGATTCTAGGCGGGACAAATAAAAGAGGTTAGAGACGGCTCAACAAATGTCCAAGGATTTCCCTTTAAGCTCTTTGAGAATTGCCCAACTTGAGTTATGAGTACGAATGATATTTCTTTTTTTTTTTCAGGAAAGGAAAGGAAGGAAGAACAAAAAAAACGACTCAACTTATAGTCTAATTGATGATTTTATGGATACATTTGTCACTATATGATATGCATAGCATAAATTCAAACTCGAATCATTCTTTCTCGAGCCGTATGAGGAGAAAACCTCCTATACGTTTCTAGGGGGGGCATTGTTCATCTATATCTATCCCAATGAGTCATCTATCGAATCATTGCGATTGATGTTCGATCCCAAAGAGAAGGAAGAGATCTTCGTAAAGTGGGTTTTTACGATCCGATAAAGAATCAAACTTATTCAAACGTTCCTGCTATTCTATATTTCCTTGAAAAAGGCGCTCAACCTACAGGAACTGTTCATGATATTTCAAAGAAGGCAGAGGTCTTTAAGGAACTTCGAATTAATCAAACGAAATGAAATAAATGAAATAAACAAAAAAGGGGGGTGCCCAGTATCTTATCGAGCTTTGTGTAATTCTTTCTCCACCACTCCGATTTTTCTTACTCTATTCATACCTATTCACTATTGCTCCTCTATAATCCCATATCAGATAACGATAACGAAAAAAAATCTTTTTTTATTGATATGAGACAGATAGAAAAAAAAATCTCGAGTGAATAGATGAAATAATCGGATCTAGAAAATGATGGTATGGGATTACCATCAATCGGATTGTTTTCGTTGGGACTCCACCAACAAACAAGGGGTCAATCTTGTTTATTGTACCTCTATTGAATAAACTAGAGATTTTTTTCCTACTTTTTTTTTTTTCTTATTTATTCCCCCATCCACACTTCATTTCTGATCTGTGTAGTGTCAATCCAACACAAGTACTTATTTTCTTTAATTGAATTTGTTTTCTCAACCAACATTCAATTCATATTGACAATGTTGTATCGATCAAATATAATTTGATCGTGGATAAATAGATCCATTTATCCCAGCCTCATAAGTTTGTTTCTTTATTTCTTTACTTTATTTCAATTTCACTCAAATGGTGAGTTCGCCAGATTCGCTGCGACACAAGAAGTATCTTCTTAATGAAAAATGAAAAAAAAAAATATTGATAAAAATATGGATGATCCATAAATTTTGGCATCCATCTATATTGATCCGGGAATTCGTTGTATTTTCATCTAATCTGTTCATTTTGATGTTCATAATTGATCATCAAATTTTCTTTTAGATTTGTTTGTTACTAGTTCAATGTTTTGACGGGGTCGAGCAATCCAATCCCAATCTCTTGGTTTGAGTTTTATTTTTATTCCGATCGTATCTACACACCATATTTTTCCGGGTTGCTAACTCAACGGTAGAGTACTCGGCTTTTAAGTGCGGCTATGATCTTTTACACATTTGGATGAAGCAAGGGATTCGTCCATACCATTGGTATAGTTTGTAAGACCACGACTGATCCTGAAAGGGAATGAATGGAAAAAATAGCATGTCGTATCAATGGAGAATTTTGTTGATAATACTTTATCCTTACCGAATCGGTACAAAATCTTGTTTTGATTCTTGGAACGGGACCAAACCAATTCACCATTGGATCGAGTGAATAAATGGATAGGGCTCTATCGCTCCAATTATAGGGAAACCAAAAGTAACGAGCTTTTGTTCTTAATTCGAATGATTACCCGATCTAATTAGATGTTAAAAATAGATTAGTGCCTGATGGGGGAAAGGGTTCTCCTGTGAGTAGATTATCGATTCCTTTTTTTAATGAATCCTAACTATTAAATATTCTTTTCTTTCTCGATTATGGAGTGGAAACGAATGTGTAGAAGAACGGTATACTGATAAAGAGAATTTTTCCAAAGTCAAAAGAGCGATCGGCTTGCAAAAATAAAGGATTTCCAGTCATCTCTTGTAACTATAACGAAACAAAAAATTAGATGGAAAAATGGAGGATCTGTTGATTGGCTTCCTTGTCTCCGGGGTATCCATTCTTTTCTTAATCGATTCTTTTATTACTATATACCTTGATACCTTGTTTTGACCGTATCGCACTATGTATTATTTGATAACCCAAGAAATCTCTATGCTTTTGATTCAAGTATCATTTCAAATGGAGGAATTACAAGGATATTTAGAAATAGACGGATCTCGACAACAATGCTTCCTATATCCGCTTCTCTTTCAGGAGTATATCTATGCACTTGCTCATGATCATGGTTTAAATGGATCGATTCTTTACAAACCCATGGAAATTTTCGGTTATGACAATAAATTCAGTTCACTAATTGTGAAACGTTTAATTACTCGAATGCATCAACAGAATCATTTGATTCTTTCGGTTAAAGATTCTAAACAAAATCTATTTGTTGGGAACAACAAATATTTTGATTCTCAAATGATGTCAGAGGTTTTTGCAGTCATTGTGGAAATTCCATTCTCACTACGATTAGTATCTTCCCTAGAAGAAAAAGAAATAGCAAAATCTCATATACGATCTATTCATTCAATATTTCTCTTTTTAGAGGACAAATTTTCACATTTAAATCATGTGTCAGATATACTAATACCCCACCCCATCCATCTGGAAATCTTGGTTCAAACCCTTCGCTGCTGGATACAAGATGCTCCCTCTTTGCATTTGTTGAGATTTTTTCTCTACGAGTCTCGTAATTCGAATAGTCTCATTACTCCAAAGAAATCCATTTCCCTTTTTTCAAAAAGGAATCAAAGATTCTTCTTGTTCCTATATAATTCTCATGTATATGAATGCGAATCCATATTCGTTTTTCTCCGTAAACAATCCTCTCATTTACGATCAACATCTTCGGGAACCCTTCTTGAGCGAACACATTTTTATGGAAAAATAGAACATCTTTTAGTAGTGCTTCGTAATGATTTTCAGAAGACCCTATGGTTGTTCAAGGATCCTTTCATGCATTATGTCAGATATCAAGGAAAAGCGATTCTGGCTTCAAAAGGGACTCATTTTCTGATGAAGAAATGGAAATATCACCTTGTCAATTTATGGCAATGTCATTTTTACTTGTGGTCTCAACCTGAGAGTATCCATATAAATCAATTATACAATTATTCTTTCTACTTTCTGGGCTATCTTTCGCGTGTACAACTAAACCCTTCGGTAGTAAGGAGTCAAATGCTAGAGAATTTATTTCTAATAGATACTACTATTAAGAAATTCGAGACTAGAGTCCCAATAATTCCTCTAATTAGATCATTGGCTAAAGCGAAATTTTGTAACGTATCAGGGCATCCCATTAGTAAGCCGGCCTGGGCCGATTCATCTGATTCTGATATTATTGACCGATTTGGGCGTATATGTAGAAATCTTTTTCATTATCACAGTGGATCCTTAAAAAAACAGACTTTGTATCGAATAAAGTATATACTTCGACTTTCGTGTGCTAGAACTTTGGCTCGTAAACATAAAAGTAAGGTACGCGTTTTTTTGAAAAGATTAGGTTCGGAATTCTTCCAAGAATTCCTTACGGAAGAAGAACAAGTTCTTTCTTTGATCTTCCCAAGAACCTATTCCACTTCTCATAGGTCACATAGCGAACGGATTTGGTATTTGGATATTATCCGTATCAATGA
>NW_027518949.1:5000-7500 GCF_043159265.1 Tasmannia lanceolata | reverse complement strand
TCGTAAAAAAGAGGGATTCTAGTTGTAAGATATCTAATGAAACCGTAGCTGAAATTGAGATCTCATTCAGAGAGAAAGATATAAAATATCTGGAGTTTCTTTTTGTATCCTATACGGATGATCCGATCCGCAAGGACCATGATCGGGAATTCTTTGATCGTCTTTCTCCGAGGAAGAAGCGAAACATAATCAACTTGAATTCGGGACAGCTATTCGAAATCTTAGTGAAACACTTGATTTGTTATCTCATGTCTGCTTTTCGTGAAAAAAGACCAATTGAAGTGGAGGGTTTCTTCAAACAACAAGGAGCTGAGGCAACTATTCAATCAAATGATATTGAGCATGTTTCCCATCTCTTCTCGAGAAACAAGTGGGGTATTTCTTTACAAAATTGTGCTCAATTTCATATGTGGCAATTCCGCCAAGATCTCTTCGTTAGTTGGGGGAAGAATCAGCACGAATCGGATTTTTTGAGGAAGGTATCGAGAGAGAATTTGATTTGGTTAGACAATGTGTGGTTGGTAAACAAGGATCGGTTTTTTAGCAAGGTACAGAATGTATCGTCAAATATTCAATATGATTCCACAAGATCTATTTTCGTTCAAGTAACGGATTCTAGCCAATTGAAAGGATCTTCTGATCAATCCAGAGATCATTTCGATTCCATTAGTAATGAGGATTCGGAATATCACACATTGATCAATCAAACAGAGATTCAGCAACTAAAAGAAAGATCGATTCTTTGGGATCCTTCCTTTCTTCAAACGGAACGAACAGAGATAGAATCAGATCGATTCCCGAAATGCCTTTCTGGATATTCCTCAATGTCCCGGCTATTCACGGAACGTGAGAAGCAGATGAATAATCATCTGCTTCCGGAAGAAATCGACGAATTTCTTGGGAATCCTACAAGATCAATTCGTTCTTTTTTCTCTGACAGAGGGTCAGAACTTAATCTGGGTTCGAATCCTACTGAGAGGTCCACTAGAGATCAGAAATTGTTGAAGAAACAACAAGATGTTTCTTTTGTCCGATCCAGGCGATCGGAAAATAAAGAAATGGTTGATATATTCAAGATAATTACGTATTTACAAAATACCGTCTCAATTCATCCTATTTCATTAGATCCGGGATGTGCTATGGTTCCGAAGGATGAACCGGATATGGACAGTTCCAATAAGATTTCATTCTTGAACAAAAATCCATTTTTTGATTTATTTCATCTATTCCATGACCGGAACAAAGGGGGATACACGTTACACCACGATTTTGAATCAGAAGAGAGATTTCAAGAAATGGCGGATCTATTCACTCTATCAATAACCGAGCCGGATCTGGTGTATCATAAGGGATTTGCCTTTTCTATTGATTCCTACGGATTGGATCAAAAAAAATTCTTGAATGAGGTATTCAACTCCAGGGATGAATCGAAAAAGAAATCTTTATTGGTTCTACCTCCTATTTTTTATGAAGAGAATGAATCTTTTTATCGAAGGATCAGAAAAAAATCGGTCCGGATCTCCTGCGGGAATGATTTGGAAGATCCAAAACCCAAAATAGTGGTATTTGCTAGCAACAACATAATGGAGGCGGTCAATCAATATAGATTGATCCGAAATTGGATTCAAATCCAATATAGCACCTATGGGTACATAAGAAATGTATCGAATCGATTCTTTTTAATGAATAGATCCGATCGCAACTTTGAATATGGAATTCAAAGGGATCAAATAGGAAATGATACTCTGAATCATCTAACTATAATCAAATATACGATCAACCCACATTTATCGAATTTGAAAAAGAGTCAGAAGAAATGGTTCGATCCTCTTATTTCTCGAACCGAGAGATCCATGAATCGGGATCCTGATGCATATAGATACAAATGGTCCAATGGGAGCAAGAACTTCCAGGAACATTTGGAACATTTCGTTTCTGAACAGAAGCACCGTTTTCAAGTAGTCTTCGATCGATTACGTATTAATCAATATTCGATTGATTGGTCCGAGGTTATCGACAAACAAGATTTGTCTAAGTCACTTCGTTTCTTTTTGTCCAAGTCACTTCTCTTTTTGTCCAAGTCACTTCTCTTTTTGTCTAAGTTACTTCCTTTTTTCTTTGCGAGTATCGGGAATATCCCCATTCATAGGTCCGAGATCCACATCTATGAATTGAAAGGTCCGAATGATCAACTCTGCAATCAGTTGTTAGAATCAATAGGTGTTCAAATCGTTCATTTGAATAAATTGAAACCCTTCTTATTGGATGATCATGATACTTCCCAAAGATCGAAATTCTTGATCAATGGAGGAACAATATCACCATTTTTGTTCAATAAGATACCAAAGTGGATGATTGACTCATTCCATACTAGAAATAATCGCAGGAAATCCTTTGATAACACTGATTCCTATTTCTCAATGATATCCCACGATCGAGACAATTGGCTGAATCCTGTGAAACCATTTCATAGAAGTTCATTGATATCTTCTTTTTATAA
>NW_027518949.1:0-2500 GCF_043159265.1 Tasmannia lanceolata | reverse complement strand
AATGCACGAGATCTTGTAGCACTTACCAATGAGGCCCTATCAATTAGTATTACACAGAAGAAATCAATTATAGACACTAATACAATTAGATCAGCTCTTCATAGACAAACTTGGGATTTGCGATCCGAGGTAAGATCGGTTCAGGATCATGGGATCCTTTTCTATCAGATAGGAAGGGCTGTTGCACAAAATGTACTTCTAAGTAATTGCCCCATAGATCCTATATCTATCTATATGAAGAAGAAATCATGTAAGGAAGGGGATTCTTATTTGTACAAATGGTACTTCGAACTTGGAACGAGCATGAAGAAATTAACGATACTTCTTTATCTTTTGAGTTGTTCTGCCGGATCGGTCGCTCAAGATCTTTGGTCTCCACCCGGACCCGATGAAAAAAATGGGATCACTTCTTATGGATTCGTTGAGAATGATTCTGATCTAGTTCATGGCCTATTAGAATTAGAAGTAGAAGGCGCTCTGGTGGGATCCTCACGGACAGAAAAAGATTGCAGTCAGTTTGATAATGATCGAGTGACATTGCTTCTTCGGTCCGAACCAAGGAATCCGTTAGATATGATGCAAAATGGATCTTGTTCTATCGTTGATCAGAGATTTCTATACGAAAAATACGAATCGGAGTTTGAAGAAGGGGAAGGAGAAGGAGCCCTCGACCCGCAACAGATAGAGGAGGATTTATTCAATCACATAGTTTGGGCTCCTAGAATATGGCGCCCTTGTGGCAATCTATTTGATTGTATCGAAAGGCCCAATGAATTGGGATTTCCCTATTGGGCCAGGTCATTTCGGGGCAAGCGGATCATTTATCATAAAGAGGATGAGCTTCAAGAGAATGATTCGGAGTTCTTGCAGAGTGGAACCATGCAGTACCAGACACGAGATAGATCTTCCAAAGAACAAGGCTTTTTTCGAATAAGCCAATTCATTTGGGACCCTGCAGATCCATTCTTTTTCCTATTCAAAGATCAGCCCTTTGTCTCTGTGTTTTCACGTCGAGAATTCTTTGCAGATGAAGAGATGTCAAAGGGGCTTATTACTTCCCAAACAAATCCTCCTACATCTATATATAAACGCTGGTTCATCAAGAATACGCAAGAAAAGCACTTCGAATTGTTGATTCATCGCCAGAGATGGCTTAGAACCAATAGTTCATTATCTAATGGATCTTTCCGTTCTAATACTCCATCCGAGAGTTATCAGTATTTATCAAATCTGTTCCTATCTAACGGAACGCTATTGGATCAAATGACAAAGGCATTGTTGAGAAAGAGATGGCTTTTCCCGGATGAAATGAAACATTTGATTCATGTAACAGGAGAAAGATTTCCCATTCCTTAGCCGGAAAGATATGTGGCCATGAAAGAGGGATTAAGTGGAACAGAATTGACCGGGTGGTAGAGTCGTGGAAACACTTGTTTATTCCTTTGGACCTTAGCTCCATGGAACAATATGCTACTGCTGAAACATGGAAGAATTGAAATCTTAGATCAAAACACTATGTATGGATGGTATGAACTGCCTAAACAAGAATTCTTGAACGGCGAACAACCAGAGCCTATTACTCACTACATCAAACAATTTCCATTAATGAAAGATGTAAATTCATTGGAAAATAAAAAAGACGCATGTCCGATGAAATGGTTCTTGCTATCTGCTCCAATAACGAATCATTGGTTTAACTGAATAACTAAATAAAATAGATAGACCTTTCTCTTCGTCTCAGGTCGATGGATCTTCTCAATTGGAAGATCTCCTATATGGAGAATACACATTCCAGTTGACCGAGCCTAATTCGAATTGTTTTGTTCCGAAGCAAAGATATCCACGGGGGCCGGTTCGTCCTATTCAGATATTCCCGACCAAGAGGTACTGGATTCTCTTTCGGATAGGCCCTGAAAGGAGAAGGAAGGCTGGAATGCCAACAGACGTCTATTATCTAATTCACCCGACCCGATAGTACCCATTTTGGGAACGTCCAGTGCCAAAGTCACTGAATGGGGAAGTCGCCAATCCCTAAAACGGACTATGTAATATACTTTATCTGCTGGGTGACGTGACGGGCGGGCATTTTACCAGAGGTTTCTATTGTATCAATCTACCCTTGTGTGATTCCTGTTGAAGCATAGACTCGGGGGGTGGGTGCAGGGCGGACGATTTCAAAACGGACTCCTCATTCATTAGATAGAGAAAATCGCCAAGATTTCGTGATCCGCTGCCGAACCTATTCCAATTCCAACAGCCCGGACTCGGATCGTGGGGATCGCCGGAATACTTCGTATCAACAGATACTCGGTATATCAATATCGATTAGATCCGAGATCTGTTATTGAGAATGCTCATTCAATGAGCATTTTCAATATTATGCCTTGAAGAGGACTCGAACCTCCACGCTCTTAAGCACGAGATTTTGAGTCTCGCGTGTCTACCATTTCACCATCAAGGCATCTTGAAAGTGAATCGTATTCCATGAATATGATATCTA
>NW_027518948.1:312500-315000 GCF_043159265.1 Tasmannia lanceolata | reverse complement strand
TGCGAAGACCATGGGACCAGAGCCATGGCACGTCGGATGATGGCTCCAGCTGGCGCCCCGGCACTTTCTGTGGCATTGATGCTCGGTTTCAAAGACAAACGTGCGCAGGGCCAGGGGACCGCGGATGACTGCTCGTGCTGGCCCCGTTGGGCGGCATTGATGGTCGGTTGCAAAGAAAATGCGCGATTGCTCGTGTCGGGGCCCGGCAAGCCAAGGCCAAGCGAGCCATGGCACGTCGGATGATGGCTCCAGCTGGCGCCCCGGCACTTTCTGTGGCATTGATGCTCGGTTTCAAAGACAAACGTGCGCAGGGCCAGGGGACCGCGGATGACTGCTCGTGCTGGCCCCGTTGGGCGGCATTGATGGTCGGTTGCAAAGAAAATGCGCGATTGCTCGTGTCGGGGCCTGGCAAGCCAAGGCCAAGCGAGCCATGGCAACGCGGATGATGGCTCGCTAGTGCTGGCGCCGTGCACAGTGGCCTCGCACACTCGCCCTGCACGCTTCCCTTGCACGCAGCCTTGCACACTAGCCTCGCATGCGAGCCTTGCACCCTAGCCATGCAAACTAGCCTTGCACGGTAGCCATGCACACAAGCCGTGCACATTAGCCATGCGCACAAGCCCCGCACACTAGCCTTGCGCACAACCCTTGCACACAAGCCATGCACTCGAGCAATGCACACAAGCCTTGCACTCAAGCAATGCACACAAGCCCTGGACACTAGCCTTGCACACGGGCCTGGCACACAAGCCTTGGGCACTAGCCTTGCGCACTAGCGTTCCACATGAGCCTTGCACACTAGCCTTGGACACTAGCCTTGCACACAGGCCTTGCACACTAGGCATGCTTGGGCGAGCTGATCCCGCATCAAGTCGACGGGTCTAGGCATTCTTGGGCGCAGATCCCGCATCGTCTCGTCGCGTCTGGGCGCAAACACGTCGCGTCTCGTTGCGTCTTCAGAAGTCGTCGCTAACAGCACCTTTGGTTGCCACTGGTGGTTAGGCTGGTTGGTTGCGCAAACCCTATAGGAGGGTGGCATGCTGGTGGGCGTTTTTGCCCGGATAGGCACTAGAATGTGCAGATTTTGGGCGTTTTTGCCTGGATAGGCTAAGGAATGGGCATGCTTTGGGCGTTTTTGCCCGGATAGGCACCGGAATGCTTGGCCTTGGCTTGTCCTAGCAAGGCATTGCTGGGTTGGGCTCCCTTGGCCTTTTGGGCGCCTTGGACGATGTCTTGCGAAGACCATGGGCACAAGGCCATGGCATATGGTGAGGAAAGGACCACGGTTGCCAAGGTTAGGCACCGGAATGCTTGGCCTTGGCTTGCCAAAGCAGGGCATTGCTGGGTTGGGCTCCCTTGGCCTTCCGGGCGCCTTGGACACTGTCTTGGGAAGACCATGGGCACAAGGCCATGGCATATGGTGGGGAATGGACCACGGTTGCCAAGGCTAGGCATATAGAGAGGAATTGCATTTTTGCCCGGATAGGCACCGGAATGCTTGGCCTTGGCTTGCCATAGCAGGGCATTGCTGGGTTGGGCTCCCTTGGCCTTCCGGGGGCCTTGGACGCTGTCTTGGGAAGACCATGGGCACAAGGCCATGGCATATAGTGAGGAATGGACCACGGTTGGCAAGGCTAGGCATATAGAGAGGAATGGACCACGGTTGCCAAGGTTGCGCAAGTTTTGGGCATTTTTTGCCCGGATATGCCCAAGTATGCCCCGATAGGCCCGTTACGCCCCGGTATGAACGCGTATGCCCGGATAGACTCGGTATGCCTTGGGATACATGCGTATGCCCCGATAGGCTTGGTACGCCCCGATATGCGCACGTGTGCCCCAGTAGGGCTCGGTATGCCCCGGTATGTACGCGTGTGCCCCGATAGGCCCGGTATGCCCCGATATGCACACGTGTGCCCCAATAGGGGTCGGTATGCCCCGGTAGGTACGCGTGTGCCCCGTAATGCACGTTTCGCAGATCTCCCCGCATGTCCCGCCCCTATATGTAATACTTACTTACTTACTTACTTTCTTTCTTGCTTGCTTGCTTGCTTGCAATGGTTGGGAGTGCCCGGCATGCCCCGCTGCAGAGACCAAGGGCGCAATGACTTGGCACCGCGGATGCCGGGACTCCGGCACTTCCCGTGGCACTGATGGTTGGTTCCAAAGACAAAAGGCCGTGCAAGGCCACCGCACCGCGGATGATTTTGCTCGTGCTGGCGCCGTTGTGTGGCCAAAGAACATGCGCGAATGCTCGTGTCGGAAGGGTTGGTGTCCTGGCCCCGCGGGTGTCACGAATGCTCGGTTGCGAAGACCATGGGACCAGAGCCATGGCACGTCGGATGATGGCTCCAGCTGGCGCCCCGGCACTTTCTGTGGCATTGATGCTCGGTTTCAAAGACAAACGTGCGCAGGGCCAGGGGACCGCGGATGACTGCTCGTGCTGGCCCCGTTGGGCGGCATTGATGGTCGGTTGCAAAGAAAATGCGCGATTGCTCGTGTC
>NW_027518948.1:297500-302500 GCF_043159265.1 Tasmannia lanceolata | reverse complement strand
CGCCTTGGACACTGTCTTGGGAAGACCATGGGCACAAGGCCATGGCATATGGTGGGGAATGGACCACGGTTGCCAAGGCTAGGCATATAGAGAGGAATCGCATTTTTGCCCGGATAGGCACCGGAATGCTTGGCCTTGGCTTGCCATAGCAGGGCATTGCTGGGTTGGGCTCCCTTGGCCTTCCGGGGGCCTTGGACGCTGTCTTGGGAAGACCATGGGCACAAGGCCATGGCATATAGTGAGGAATGGACCACGGTTGGCAAGGCTAGGCATATAGAGAGGAATGGACCACGGTTGCCAAGGTTGCGCAAGTTTTGGGCATTTTTTGCCCGGATATGCCCAAGTATGCCCCGATAGGCCCGTTACGCCCCGGTATGAACGCGTATGCCCGGATAGACTCGGTATGCCTTGGGATACATGCGTATGCCCCGATAGGCTTGGTACGCCCCGATATGCGCACGTGTGCCCCAGTAGGGCTCGGTATGCCCCGGTATGTACGCGTGTGCCCCGATAGGCCCGGTATGCCCCGATATGCACACGTGTGCCCCAATAGGGGTCGGTATGCCCCGGTAGGTACGCGTGTGCCCCGTAATGCACGTTTCGCAGATCTCCCCGCATGTCCCGCCCCTATATGTAATACTTACTTACTTACTTACTTTCTTTCTTGCTTGCTTGCTTGCTTGCAATGGTTGGGAGTGCCCGGCATGCCCCGCTGCAGAGACCAAGGGCGCAATGACTTGGCACCGCGGATGCCGGGACTCCGGCACTTCCCGTGGCACTGATGGTTGGTTCCAAAGACAAAAGGCCGTGCAAGGCCACCGCACCGCGGATGATTTTGCTCGTGCTGGCGCCGTTGTGTGGCCAAAGAACATGCGCGAATGCTCGTGTCGGAAGGGTTGGTGTCCTGGCCCCGCGGGTGTCACGAATGCTCGGTTGCGAAGACCATGGGACCAGAGCCATGGCACGTCGGATGATGGCTCCAGCTGGCGCCCCGGCACTTTCTGTGGCATTGATGCTCGGTTTCAAAGACAAACGTGCGCAGGGCCAGGGGACCGCGGATGACTGCTCGTGCTGGCCCCGTTGGGCGGCATTGATGGTCGGTTGCAAAGAAAATGCGCGATTGCTCGTGTCGGGGCCCGGCAAGCCAAGGCCAAGCGAGCCATGGCACGTCGGATGATGGCTCCAGCTGGCGCCCCGGCACTTTCTGTGGCATTGATGCTCGGTTTCAAAGACAAACGTGCGCAGGGCCAGGGGACCGCGGATGACTGCTCGTGCTGGCCCCGTTGGGCGGCATTGATGGTCGGTTGCAAAGAAAATGCGCGATTGCTCGTGTCGGGGCCTGGCAAGCCAAGGCCAAGCGAGCCATGGCAACGCGGATGATGGCTCGCTAGTGCTGGCGCCGTGCACAGTGGCCTCGCACACTCGCCCTGCACGCTTCCCTTGCACGCAGCCTTGCACACTAGCCTCGCATGCGAGCCTTGCACCCTAGCCATGCAAACTAGCCTTGCACGGTAGCCATGCACACAAGCCGTGCACATTAGCCATGCGCACAAGCCCCGCACACTAGCCTTGCGCACAACCCTTGCACACAAGCCATGCACTCGAGCAATGCACACAAGCCTTGCACTCAAGCAATGCACACAAGCCCTGGACACTAGCCTTGCACACGGGCCTGGCACACAAGCCTTGGGCACTAGCCTTGCGCACTAGCGTTCCACATGAGCCTTGCACACTAGCCTTGGACACTAGCCTTGCACACAGGCCTTGCACACTAGGCATGCTTGGGCGAGCTGATCCCGCATCAAGTCGACGGGTCTAGGCATTCTTGGGCGCAGATCCCGCATCGTCTCGTCGCGTCTGGGCGCAAACACGTCGCGTCTCGTTGCGTCTTCAGAAGTCGTCGCTAACAGCACCTTTGGTTGCCACTGGTGGTTAGGCTGGTTGGTTGCGCAAACCCTATAGGAGGGTGGCATGCTGGTGGGCGTTTTTGCCCGGATAGGCACTAGAATGTGCAGATTTTGGGCGTTTTTGCCTGGATAGGCTAAGGAATGGGCATGCTTTGGGCGTTTTTGCCCGGATAGGCACCGGAATGCTTGGCCTTGGCTTGTCCTAGCAAGGCATTGCTGGGTTGGGCTCCCTTGGCCTTTTGGGCGCCTTGGACGATGTCTTGCGAAGACCATGGGCACAAGGCCATGGCATATGGTGAGGAAAGGACCACGGTTGCCAAGGTTAGGCACCGGAATGCTTGGCCTTGGCTTGCCAAAGCAGGGCATTGCTGGGTTGGGCTCCCTTGGCCTTCCGGGCGCCTTGGACACTGTCTTGGGAAGACCATGGGCACAAGGCCATGGCATATGGTGGGGAATGGACCACGGTTGCCAAGGCTAGGCATATAGAGAGGAATTGCATTTTTGCCCGGATAGGCACCGGAATGCTTGGCCTTGGCTTGCCATAGCAGGGCATTGCTGGGTTGGGCTCCCTTGGCCTTCCGGGGGCCTTGGACGCTGTCTTGGGAAGACCATGGGCACAAGGCCATGGCATATAGTGAGGAATGGACCACGGTTGGCAAGGCTAGGCATATAGAGAGGAATGGACCACGGTTGCCAAGGTTGCGCAAGTTTTGGGCATTTTTTGCCCGGATATGCCCAAGTATGCCCCGATAGGCCCGTTACGCCCCGGTATGAACGCGTATGCCCGGATAGACTCGGTATGCCTTGGGATACATGCGTATGCCCCGATAGGCTTGGTACGCCCCGATATGCGCACGTGTGCCCCAGTAGGGCTCGGTATGCCCCGGTATGTACGCGTGTGCCCCGATAGGCCCGGTATGCCCCGATATGCACACGTGTGCCCCAATAGGGGTCGGTATGCCCCGGTAGGTACGCGTGTGCCCCGTAATGCACGTTTCGCAGATCTCCCCGCATGTCCCGCCCCTATATGTAATACTTACTTACTTACTTACTTTCTTTCTTGCTTGCTTGCTTGCTTGCAATGGTTGGGAGTGCCCGGCATGCCCCGCTGCAGAGACCAAGGGCGCAATGACTTGGCACCGCGGATGCCGGGACTCCGGCACTTCCCGTGGCACTGATGGTTGGTTCCAAAGACAAAAGGCCGTGCAAGGCCACCGCACCGCGGATGATTTTGCTCGTGCTGGCGCCGTTGTGTGGCCAAAGAACATGCGCGAATGCTCGTGTCGGAAGGGTTGGTGTCCTGGCCCCGCGGGTGTCACGAATGCTCGGTTGCGAAGACCATGGGACCAGAGCCATGGCACGTCGGATGATGGCTCCAGCTGGCGCCCCGGCACTTTCTGTGGCATTGATGCTCGGTTTCAAAGACAAACGTGCGCAGGGCCAGGGGACCGCGGATGACTGCTCGTGCTGGCCCCGTTGGGCGGCATTGATGGTCGGTTGCAAAGAAAATGCGCGATTGCTCGTGTCGGGGCCTGGCAAGCCAAGGCCAAGCGAGCCATGGCAACGCGGATGATGGCTCCAGCTGGCGCCCCGGCACTTTCTGTGGCATTGATGCTCGGTTTCGAAGACAAACGTGCGCAGGGCCAGGGGACCGCGGAGGACTGCTCGTGCTGGCCCCGTTGGGCGGCATTGATGGTGTGTTGCAGAGAGCATGTGCGATTGCAAGTGTCGGCCGGGTTTGGGTTCCCTTGGGCTTTCGGGTGCCTTGGACGCTGTCTTGCGAAGACCATGGGCACAAGGCCCCGTCCTGGCCCCTTGTTCGATTCGCTCTCGTCTTGCGCTTGCTTCCAAGGTCCTCCATGACCTTCCCCATGGCCTTGCTAGATCCCCCCCATGACGCATGACCTCTGTCCGTTGATTGGTTTTGAGTGCACACCATGCCCGGCTTGGCACCGTGTTGTCGCGTGAGTGGCATTTGGATCGTGCATGCTGGTGGGCTACCTGCCAATGCGCACAAGCCTTGCACACTAGCCTTGCGCACGAGCCTTGCACAAAAGCCTTGGACACAAGCCTTGCGCACAAGCCATGCGCACAAGCCTTGGACGCTAGCCTTGCACACAAGCCATGCATACAAGCCTTGCTCACAAGCCTTGGGCACTGGCCCATCGCAGTAGCCTTGCACACAAGCCTTGCGCACTAGCTTTGGGCACGAGCCTTGCGCACTTGCCTTGGGCACTAGCCTTGCACACAACCCTTGGGAACTAGCCTTGCGCACCAGCCTTGCCCACAAGCCTTGCACACCAGCCTTGCACACTAGCCTTGCATACAAGCCTTGCACACTAGCCTTGCACACAGGCCATGCTCACTAGCCTTGGGCACTAGCCTTGCACACAGACCTTGGGCACTAGCCTTGCGCACTAGCCTTGCCCACGAGCCTTGCACACTAGCCTTGCACGCAGGCCTTGCACGCTAGGCATGCTTGGGCCAGCAGCTCCCGCATCAAGTCGGCGGGTGTAGGCACGGTTGGGCGCAGATCCCGCATCGCCTCGTCGCGTCTGGGCGCAAACCCGTCGCGTCTCGTTGCGTCTTCAGAAGTCGTCGCTAACAGCACCTTTGGTTGCCACTGGTGGTTAGGCGGGTTGGTTGCGCAAACCCTATAGGAGGGTGGCATGCTGCGGGGCGCTGGAATGCGCAGGCTTAGGGCGTTTTTGCCCGGATAGGCACTGGAATGTGCTGGTTTTGGGCGTTTTTGCCTGGATAGGCTAAGGAATGGGCATGCTTTGGGCGTTTTCCCCGGATAGGCACTGGAATGGGCTGGTTTTGGGCGTTTTTGCCTGGATAGGCTAACGAATGGGGCATGCTTTGGGCGTTTTTGCCCGGGTAGGCACTGGAATGCCTGGCCTTGGCTGGGCATTGCTGGGTTGGGCTCCCTTGGCCTTTCAGGCGCCTTGGATGCTGTCTTGTGAAGACCATGGGCACAAGGCCATGGCATATAGTGGGGAATGGACCATGGTTGCCAAGGTTAGGCAATATAGAGGGCGGTGGGCGAGTAGGCCATGGCGTCACTTGTTTGCCTGTGTTTGCTCCCTTTGT
>NW_027518948.1:285000-287500 GCF_043159265.1 Tasmannia lanceolata | reverse complement strand
AAGCAATGCACACAAGCCCTGGACACTAGCCTTGCACACGGGCCTGGCACACAAGCCTTGGGCACTAGCCTTGCGCACTAGCGTTCCACATGAGCCTTGCACACTAGCCTTGGACACTAGCCTTGCACACAGGCCTTGCACACTAGGCATGCTTGGGCGAGCTGATCCCGCATCAAGTCGACGGGTCTAGGCATTCTTGGGCGCAGATCCCGCATCGTCTCGTCGCGTCTGGGCGCAAACACGTCGCGTCTCGTTGCGTCTTCAGAAGTCGTCGCTAACAGCACCTTTGGTTGCCACTGGTGGTTAGGCTGGTTGGTTGCGCAAACCCTATAGGAGGGTGGCATGCTGGTGGGCGTTTTTGCCCGGATAGGCACTAGAATGTGCAGATTTTGGGCGTTTTTGCCTGGATAGGCTAAGGAATGGGCATGCTTTGGGCGTTTTTGCCCGGATAGGCACCGGAATGCTTGGCCTTGGCTTGTCCTAGCAAGGCATTGCTGGGTTGGGCTCCCTTGGCCTTTTGGGCGCCTTGGACGATGTCTTGCGAAGACCATGGGCACAAGGCCATGGCATATGGTGAGGAAAGGACCACGGTTGCCAAGGTTAGGCACCGGAATGCTTGGCCTTGGCTTGCCAAAGCAGGGCATTGCTGGGTTGGGCTCCCTTGGCCTTCCGGGCGCCTTGGACACTGTCTTGGGAAGACCATGGGCACAAGGCCATGGCATATGGTGGGGAATGGACCACGGTTGCCAAGGCTAGGCATATAGAGAGGAATTGCATTTTTGCCCGGATAGGCACCGGAATGCTTGGCCTTGGCTTGCCATAGCAGGGCATTGCTGGGTTGGGCTCCCTTGGCCTTCCGGGGGCCTTGGACGCTGTCTTGGGAAGACCATGGGCACAAGGCCATGGCATATAGTGAGGAATGGACCACGGTTGGCAAGGCTAGGCATATAGAGAGGAATGGACCACGGTTGCCAAGGTTGCGCAAGTTTTGGGCATTTTTTGCCCGGATATGCCCAAGTATGCCCCGATAGGCCCGTTACGCCCCGGTATGAACGCGTATGCCCGGATAGACTCGGTATGCCTTGGGATACATGCGTATGCCCCGATAGGCTTGGTACGCCCCGATATGCGCACGTGTGCCCCAGTAGGGCTCGGTATGCCCCGGTATGTACGCGTGTGCCCCGATAGGCCCGGTATGCCCCGATATGCACACGTGTGCCCCAATAGGGGTCGGTATGCCCCGGTAGGTACGCGTGTGCCCCGTAATGCACGTTTCGCAGATCTCCCCGCATGTCCCGCCCCTATATGTAATACTTACTTACTTACTTACTTTCTTTCTTGCTTGCTTGCTTGCTTGCAATGGTTGGGAGTGCCCGGCATGCCCCGCTGCAGAGACCAAGGGCGCAATGACTTGGCACCGCGGATGCCGGGACTCCGGCACTTCCCGTGGCACTGATGGTTGGTTCCAAAGACAAAAGGCCGTGCAAGGCCACCGCACCGCGGATGATTTTGCTCGTGCTGGCGCCGTTGTGTGGCCAAAGAACATGCGCGAATGCTCGTGTCGGAAGGGTTGGTGTCCTGGCCCCGCGGGTGTCACGAATGCTCGGTTGCGAAGACCATGGGACCAGAGCCATGGCACGTCGGATGATGGCTCCAGCTGGCGCCCCGGCACTTTCTGTGGCATTGATGCTCGGTTTCAAAGACAAACGTGCGCAGGGCCAGGGGACCGCGGATGACTGCTCGTGCTGGCCCCGTTGGGCGGCATTGATGGTCGGTTGCAAAGAAAATGCGCGATTGCTCGTGTCGGGGCCTGGCAAGCCAAGGCCAAGCGAGCCATGGCAACGCGGATGATGGCTCCAGCTGGCGCCCCGGCACTTTCTGTGGCATTGATGCTCGGTTTCGAAGACAAACGTGCGCAGGGCCAGGGGACCGCGGAGGACTGCTCGTGCTGGCCCCGTTGGGCGGCATTGATGGTGTGTTGCAGAGAGCATGTGCGATTGCAAGTGTCGGCCGGGTTTGGGTTCCCTTGGGCTTTCGGGTGCCTTGGACGCTGTCTTGCGAAGACCATGGGCACAAGGCCCCGTCCTGGCCCCTTGTTCGATTCGCTCTCGTCTTGCGCTTGCTTCCAAGGTCCTCCATGACCTTCCCCATGGCCTTGCTAGATCCCCCCCATGACGCATGACCTCTGTCCGTTGATTGGTTTTGAGTGCACACCATGCCCGGCTTGGCACCGTGTTGTCGCGTGAGTGGCATTTGGATCGTGCATGCTGGTGGGCTACCTGCCAATGCGCACAAGCCTTGCACACTAGCCTTGCGCACGAGCCTTGCACAAAAGCCTTGGACACAAGCCTTGCGCACAAGCCATGCGCACAAGCCTTGGACGCTAGCCTTGCACACAAGCCATGCATACAAGCCTTGCTCACAAGCCTTGGGCACTGGCCCATCGCAGTAGCCTTGCACACAAGCCTTGCGCACTAGCTTTGGGCACGAGCCTTGCGCA
>NW_027518948.1:270000-275000 GCF_043159265.1 Tasmannia lanceolata | reverse complement strand
TGGCGCCGTTGTGTGGCCAAAGAACATGCGCGAATGCTCGTGTCGGAAGGGTTGGTGTCCTGGCCCCGCGGGTGTCACGAATGCTCGGTTGCGAAGACCATGGGACCAGAGCCATGGCACGTCGGATGATGGCTCCAGCTGGCGCCCCGGCACTTTCTGTGGCATTGATGCTCGGTTTCAAAGACAAACGTGCGCAGTGCCAGGGGACCGCGGATGACTGCTCGTGCTGGCCCCGTTGGGCGGCATTGATGGTCGGTTGCAAAGAAAATGCGCGATTGCTCGTGTCGGGGCCCGGCAAGCCAAGGCCAAGCGAGCCATGGCACGTCGGATGATGGCTCCAGCTGGCGCCCCGGCACTTTCTGTGGCATTGATGCTCGGTTTCCAAGACAAACGTGCGCAGGGCCAGGGGACCGCGGATGACTGCTCGTGCTGGCCCCGTTGGGCGGCATTGATGGTCGGTTGCAAAGAAAATGCGCGATTGCTCGTGTCGGGGCCTGGCAAGCCAAGGCCAAGCGAGCCATGGCAACGCGGATGATGGCTCGCTAGTGCTGGCGCCGTGCACAGTGGCCTCGCACACTCGCCCTGCACGCTTCCCTTGCACGCAGCCTTGCACACTAGCCTCGCATGCGAGCCTTGCACCCTAGCCATGCAAACTAGCCTTGCACGGTAGCCATGCACACAAGCCGTGCACATTAGCCATGCGCACAAGCCCCGCACACTAGCCTTGCGCACAACCCTTGCACACAAGCCATGCACTCGAGCAATGCACACAAGCCTTGCACTCAAGCAATGCACACAAGCCCTGGACACTAGCCTTGCACACGGGCCTGGCACACAAGCCTTGGGCACTAGCCTTGCGCACTAGCGTTCCACATGAGCCTTGCACACTAGCCTTGGACACTAGCCTTGCACACAGGCCTTGCACACTAGGCATGCTTGGGCGAGCTGATCCCGCATCAAGTCGACGGGTCTAGGCATTCTTGGGCGCAGATCCCGCATCGTCTCGTCGCGTCTGGGCGCAAACACGTCGCGTCTCGTTGCGTCTTCAGAAGTCGTCGCTAACAGCACCTTTGGTTGCCACTGGTGGTTAGGCTGGTTGGTTGCGCAAACCCTATAGGAGGGTGGCATGCTGGTGGGCGTTTTTGCCCGGATAGGCACTAGAATGTGCAGATTTTGGGCGTTTTTGCCTGGATAGGCTAAGGAATGGGCATGCTTTGGGCGTTTTTGCCCGGATAGGCACCGGAATGCTTGGCCTTGGCTTGTCCTAGCAAGGCATTGCTGGGTTGGGCTCCCTTGGCCTTTTGGGCGCCTTGGACGATGTCTTGCGAAGACCATGGGCACAAGGCCATGGCATATGGTGAGGAAAGGACCACGGTTGCCAAGGTTAGGCACCGGAATGCTTGGCCTTGGCTTGCCAAAGCAGGGCATTGCTGGGTTGGGCTCCCTTGGCCTTCCGGGCGCCTTGGACACTGTCTTGGGAAGACCATGGGCACAAGGCCATGGCATATGGTGGGGAATGGACCACGGTTGCCAAGGCTAGGCATATAGAGAGGAATTGCATTTTTGCCCGGATAGGCACCGGAATGCTTGGCCTTGGCTTGCCATAGCAGGGCATTGCTGGGTTGGGCTCCCTTGGCCTTCCGGGGGCCTTGGACGCTGTCTTGGGAAGACCATGGGCACAAGGCCATGGCATATAGTGAGGAATGGACCACGGTTGGCAAGGCTAGGCATATAGAGAGGAATGGACCACGGTTGCCAAGGTTGCGCAAGTTTTGGGCATTTTTTGCCCGGATATGCCCAAGTATGCCCCGATAGGCCCGTTACGCCCCGGTATGAACGCGTATGCCCGGATAGACTCGGTATGCCTTGGGATACATGCGTATGCCCCGATAGGCTTGGTACGCCCCGATATGCGCACGTGTGCCCCAGTAGGGCTCGGTATGCCCCGGTATGTACGCGTGTGCCCCGATAGGCCCGGTATGCCCCGATATGCACACGTGTGCCCCAATAGGGGTCGGTATGCCCCGGTAGGTACGCGTGTGCCCCGTAATGCACGTTTCGCAGATCTCCCCGCATGTCCCGCCCCTATATGTAATACTTACTTACTTACTTACTTTCTTTCTTGCTTGCTTGCTTGCTTGCAATGGTTGGGAGTGCCCGGCATGCCCCGCTGCAGAGACCAAGGGCGCAATGACTTGGCACCGCGGATGCCGGGACTCCGGCACTTCCCGTGGCACTGATGGTTGGTTCCAAAGACAAAAGGCCGTGCAAGGCCACCGCACCGCGGATGATTTTGCTCGTGCTGGCGCCGTTGTGTGGCCAAAGAACATGCGCGAATGCTCGTGTCGGAAGGGTTGGTGTCCTGGCCCCGCGGGTGTCACGAATGCTCGGTTGCGAAGACCATGGGACCAGAGCCATGGCACGTCGGATGATGGCTCCAGCTGGCGCCCCGGCACTTTCTGTGGCATTGATGCTCGGTTTCAAAGACAAACGTGCGCAGGGCCAGGGGACCGCGGATGACTGCTCGTGCTGGCCCCGTTGGGCGGCATTGATGGTCGGTTGCAAAGAAAATGCGCGATTGCTCGTGTCGGGGCCTGGCAAGCCAAGGCCAAGCGAGCCATGGCAACGCGGATGATGGCTCCAGCTGGCGCCCCGGCACTTTCTGTGGCATTGATGCTCGGTTTCGAAGACAAACGTGCGCAGGGCCAGGGGACCGCGGAGGACTGCTCGTGCTGGCCCCGTTGGGCGGCATTGATGGTGTGTTGCAGAGAGCATGTGCGATTGCAAGTGTCGGCCGGGTTTGGGTTCCCTTGGGCTTTCGGGTGCCTTGGACGCTGTCTTGCGAAGACCATGGGCACAAGGCCCCGTCCTGGCCCCTTGTTCGATTCGCTCTCGTCTTGCGCTTGCTTCCAAGGTCCTCCATGACCTTCCCCATGGCCTTGCTAGATCCCCCCCATGACGCATGACCTCTGTCCGTTGATTGGTTTTGAGTGCACACCATGCCCGGCTTGGCACCGTGTTGTCGCGTGAGTGGCATTTGGATCGTGCATGCTGGTGGGCTACCTGCCAATGCGCACAAGCCTTGCACACTAGCCTTGCGCACGAGCCTTGCACAAAAGCCTTGGACACAAGCCTTGCGCACAAGCCATGCGCACAAGCCTTGGACGCTAGCCTTGCACACAAGCCATGCATACAAGCCTTGCTCACAAGCCTTGGGCACTGGCCCATCGCAGTAGCCTTGCACACAAGCCTTGCGCACTAGCTTTGGGCACGAGCCTTGCGCACTTGCCTTGGGCACTAGCCTTGCACACAACCCTTGGGAACTAGCCTTGCGCACCAGCCTTGCCCACAAGCCTTGCACACCAGCCTTGCACACTAGCCTTGCATACAAGCCTTGCACACTAGCCTTGCACACAGGCCATGCTCACTAGCCTTGGGCACTAGCCTTGCACACAGACCTTGGGCAATAGCCTTGCGCACTAGCCTTGCCCACGAGCCTTGCACACTAGCCTTGCACGCAGGCCTTGCACGCTAGGCATGCTTGGGCCAGCAGCTCCCGCATCAAGTCGGCGGGTGTAGGCACGGTTGGGCGCAGATCCCGCATCGCCTCGTCGCGTCTGGGCGCAAACCCGTCGCGTCTCGTTGCGTCTTCAGAAGTCGTCGCTAACAGCACCTTTGGTTGCCACTGGTGGTTAGGCGGGTTGGTTGCGCAAACCCTATAGGAGGGTGGCATGCTGCGGGGCGCTGGAATGCGCAGGCTTAGGGCGTTTTTGCCCGGATAGGCACTGGAATGTGCTGGTTTTGGGCGTTTTTGCCTGGATAGGCTAAGGAATGGGCATGCTTTGGGCGTTTTCCCCGGATAGGCACTGGAATGGGCTGGTTTTGGGCGTTTTTGCCTGGATAGGCTAACGAATGGGGCATGCTTTGGGCGTTTTTGCCCGGGTAGGCACTGGAATGCCTGGCCTTGGCTGGGCATTGCTGGGTTGGGCTCCCTTGGCCTTTCAGGCGCCTTGGATGCTGTCTTGGGAAGACCATGGGCACAAGGCCATGGCATATAGTGAGGAATGGACCACGGTTGGCAAGGCTAGGCATATAGAGAGGAATGGACCACGGTTGCCAAGGTTGCGCAAGTTTTGGGCATTTTTTGCCCGGATATGCCCAAGTATGCCCCGATAGGCCCGTTACGCCCCGGTATGAACGCGTATGCCCGGATAGACTCGGTATGCCTTGGGATACATGCGTATGCCCCGATAGGCTTGGTACGCCCCGATATGCGCACGTGTGCCCCAGTAGGGCTCGGTATGCCCCGGTATGTACGCGTGTGCCCCGATAGGCCCGGTATGCCCCGATATGCACACGTGTGCCCCAATAGGGGTCGGTATGCCCCGGTAGGTACGCGTGTGCCCCGTAATGCACGTTTCGCAGATCTCCCCGCATGTCCCGCCCCTATATGTAATGGGCTGGTTTTGGGCGTTTTTGCCTGGATAGGCTAACGAATGGGGCATGCTTTGGGCGTTTTTGCCCGGGTAGGCACTGGAATGCCTGGCCTTGGCTGGGCATTGCTGGGTTGGGCTCCCTTGGCCTTTCAGGCGCCTTGGATGCTGTCTTGTGAAGACCATGGGCACAAGGCCATGGCATATAGTGGGGAATGGACCATGGTTGCCAAGGTTAGGCAATATAGAGGGCGGTGGGCGAGTAGGCCATGGCGTCACTTGTTTGCCCGTGTTTGCTCCCTTTGTGCGTTGTTTGGTTTTGGGAGCACACCTACCTTGCTAGGCTCGGCGGCTTACCCCTGCCCTTGTGGGTACTGGGTTGCACGTCTGTTTGCAACCCTATGGCTTGGTTGCTGCTGGCTTGGTTGGGTAGTTTGCCTCCGCCAATGCGCACAAGGGTTCCTTTTCTTCGTACCTGTGAGCTTACCTCCCTTGTTCGATTTGCTTTTGTATTGCGCTTTCTTACAGGGTCTCTCCAATGAGCTTCCCCCCCCCATCTTTGTCCTG
>NW_027518948.1:257500-262500 GCF_043159265.1 Tasmannia lanceolata | reverse complement strand
GGCGAGCTGATCCCGCATCAAGTCGACGGGTCTAGGCATTCTTGGGCGCAGATCCCGCATCGTCTCGTCGCGTCTGGGCGCAAACACGTCGCGTCTCGTTGCGTCTTCAGAAGTCGTCGCTAACAGCACCTTTGGTTGCCACTGGTGGTTAGGCTGGTTGGTTGCGCAAACCCTATAGGAGGGTGGCATGCTGGTGGGCGTTTTTGCCCGGATAGGCACTAGAATGTGCAGATTTTGGGCGTTTTTGCCTGGATAGGCTAAGGAATGGGCATGCTTTGGGCGTTTTTGCCCGGATAGGCACCGGAATGCTTGGCCTTGGCTTGTCCTAGCAAGGCATTGCTGGGTTGGGCTCCCTTGGCCTTTTGGGCGCCTTGGACGATGTCTTGCGAAGACCATGGGCACAAGGCCATGGCATATGGTGAGGAAAGGACCACGGTTGCCAAGGTTAGGCACCGGAATGCTTGGCCTTGGCTTGCCCTAGCAGGGCATTGCTGGGTTGGGCTCCCTTGGCCTTTTGGGCGCCTTGGACGATGTCTTGCGAAGACCATGGGCACAAGGCCATGGCATATGGTGAGGAAAGGACCACGGTTGCCAAGGTTAGGCACCGGAATGCTTGGCCTTGGCTTGCCAAAGCAGAGCATTGCTGGGTTGGGCTCCCTTGGCCTTCCGGGCGCCTTGGACACTGTCTTGGGAAGACCATGGGCACAAGGCCATGGCATATGGTGGGGAATGGACCACGGTTGCCAAGGCTAGGCATATAGAGAGGAATCGCATTTTTGCCCGGATAGGCACCGGAATGCTTGGCCTTGGCTTGCCATAGCAGGGCATTGCTGGGTTGGCCTCCCTTGGCCTTTCGGGGGCCTTGGACGCTGTCTTGGGAAGACCATGGGCACAAGGCCATGGCATATAGTGAGGAATGGACCACGGTTGGCAAGGCTAGGCATATAGAGAGGAATGGACCACGGTTGCCAAGGTTGCGCAAGTTTTGGGCATTTTTTGCCCGGATATGCCCAAGTATGCCCCGATAGGCCCGTTACGCCCCGGTATGAACGCGTATGCCCGGATAGACTCGGTATGCCTTGGGATACATGCGTATGCCCCGATAGGCTTGGTACGCCCCGATATGCGCACGTGTGCCCCAGTAGGGCTCGGTATGCCCCGGTATGTACGCGTGTGCCCCGATAGGCCCGGTATGCCCCGATAGGCCCGGTATGCCCCGATATGCACACGTGTGCCCCAATAGGGGTCGGTATGCCCCGGTAGGTACGCGTGTGCCCCGTAATGCACGTTTCGCAGATCTCCCCGCATGTCCCGCCCCTATATGTAATACTTACTTACTTACTTACTTTCTTTCTTGCTTGCTTGCTTGCTTGCAATGGTTGGGAGTGCCCGGCATGCCCCGCTGCAGAGACCAAGGGCGCAATGACTTGGCACCGCGGATGCCGGGACTCCGGCACTTCCCGTGGCACTGATGGTTGGTTCCAAAGATAAAAGGCCGTGCAAGGCCACCGCACCGCGGATGATTTTGCTCGTGCTGGCGCCGTTGTGTGGCCAAAGAACATGCGCGAATGCTCGTGTCGGAAGGGTTGGTGTCCTGGCCCCGCGGGTGTCACGAATGCTCGGTTGCGAAGACCATGGGACCAGAGCCATGGCACGTCGGATGATGGCTCCAGCTGGCGCCCCGGCACTTTCTGTGGCATTGATGCTCGGTTTCAAAGACAAACGTGCGCAGGGCCAGGGGACCGCGGATGACTGCTCGTGCTGGCCCCGTTGGGCGGCATTGATGGTCGGTTGCAAAGAAAATGCGCGATTGCTCGTGTCGGGGCCCGGCAAGCCAAGGCCAAGCGAGCCATGGCACGTCGGATGATGGCTCCAGCTGGCGCCCCGGCACTTTCTGTGGCATTGATGCTCGGTTTCAAAGACAAACGTGCGCAGGGCCAGGGGACCGCGGATGACTGCTCGTGCTGGCCCCGTTGGGCGGCATTGATGGTCGGTTGCAAAGAAAATGCGCGATTGCTCGTGTCGGGGCCTGGCAAGCCAAGGCCAAGCGAGCCATGGCAACGCGGATGATGGCTCGCTAGTGCTGGCGCCGTGCACAGTGGCCTCGCACACTCGCCCTGCACGCTTCCCTTGCACGCAGCCTTGCACACTAGCCTCGCATGCGAGCCTTGCACCCTAGCCATGCAAACTAGCCTTGCACGGTAGCCATGCACACAAGCCGTGCACATTAGCCATGCGCACAAGCCCCGCACACTAGCCTTGCGCACAACCCTTGCACACAAGCCATGCACTCGAGCAATGCACACAAGCCTTGCACTCAAGCAATGCACACAAGCCCTGGACACTAGCCTTGCACACGGGCCTGGCACACAAGCCTTGGGCACTAGCCTTGCGCACTAGCGTTCCACATGAGCCTTGCACACTAGCCTTGGACACTAGCCTTGCACACAGGCCTTGCACACTAGGCATGCTTGGGCGAGCTGATCCCGCATCAAGTCGACGGGTCTAGGCATTCTTGGGCGCAGATCCCGCATCGTCTCGTCGCGTCTGGGCGCAAACACGTCGCGTCTCGTTGCGTCTTCAGAAGTCGTCGCTAACAGCACCTTTGGTTGCCACTGGTGGTTAGGCTGGTTGGTTGCGCAAACCCTATAGGAGGGTGGCATGCTGGTGGGCGTTTTTGCCCGGATAGGCACTAGAATGTGCAGATTTTGGGCGTTTTTGCCTGGATAGGCTAAGGAATGGGCATGCTTTGGGCGTTTTTGCCCGGATAGGCACCGGAATGCTTGGCCTTGGCTTGTCCTAGCAAGGCATTGCTGGGTTGGGCTCCCTTGGCCTTTTGGGCGCCTTGGACGATGTCTTGCGAAGACCATGGGCACAAGGCCATGGCATATGGTGAGGAAAGGACCACGGTTGCCAAGGTTAGGCACCGGAATGCTTGGCCTTGGCTTGCCAAAGCAGGGCATTGCTGGGTTGGGCTCCCTTGGCCTTCCGGGCGCCTTGGACACTGTCTTGGGAAGACCATGGGCACAAGGCCATGGCATATGGTGGGGAATGGACCACGGTTGCCAAGGCTAGGCATATAGAGAGGAATCGCATTTTTGCCCGGATAGGCACCGGAATGCTTGGCCTTGGCTTGCCATAGCAGGGCATTGCTGGGTTGGGCTCCCTTGGCCTTCCGGGGGCCTTGGACGCTGTCTTGGGAAGACCATGGGCACAAGGCCATGGCATATAGTGAGGAATGGACCACGGTTGGCAAGGCTAGGCATATAGAGAGGAATGGACCACGGTTGCCAAGGTTGCGCAAGTTTTGGGCATTTTTTGCCCGGATATGCCCAAGTATGCCCCGATAGGCCCGTTACGCCCCGGTATGAACGCGTATGCCCGGATAGACTCGGTATGCCTTGGGATACATGCGTATGCCCCGATAGGCTTGGTACGCCCCGATATGCGCACGTGTGCCCCAGTAGGGCTCGGTATGCCCCGGTATGTACGCGTGTGCCCCGATAGGCCCGGTATGCCCCGATATGCACACGTGTGCCCCAATAGGGGTCGGTATGCCCCGGTAGGTACGCGTGTGCCCCGTAATGCACGTTTCGCAGATCTCCCCGCATGTCCCGCCCCTATATGTAATACTTACTTACTTACTTACTTTCTTTCTTGCTTGCTTGCTTGCTTGCAATGGTTGGGAGTGCCCGGCATGCCCCGCTGCAGAGACCAAGGGCGCAATGACTTGGCACCGCGGATGCCGGGACTCCGGCACTTCCCGTGGCACTGATGGTTGGTTCCAAAGACAAAAGGCCGTGCAAGGCCACCGCACCGCGGATGATTTTGCTCGTGCTGGCGCCGTTGTGTGGCCAAAGAACATGCGCGAATGCTCGTGTCGGAAGGGTTGGTGTCCTGGCCCCGCGGGTGTCACGAATGCTCGGTTGCGAAGACCATGGGACCAGAGCCATGGCACGTCGGATGATGGCTCCAGCTGGCGCCCCGGCACTTTCTGTGGCATTGATGCTCGGTTTCAAAGACAAACGTGCGCAGGGCCAGGGGACCGCGGATGACTGCTCGTGCTGGCCCCGTTGGGCGGCATTGATGGTCGGTTGCAAAGAAAATGCGCGATTGCTCGTGTCGGGGCCTGGCAAGCCAAGGCCAAGCGAGCCATGGCAACGCGGATGATGGCTCCAGCTGGCGCCCCGGCACTTTCTGTGGCATTGATGCTCGGTTTCGAAGACAAACGTGCGCAGGGCCAGGGGACCGCGGAGGACTGCTCGTGCTGGCCCCGTTGGGCGGCATTGATGGTGTGTTGCAGAGAGCATGTGCGATTGCAAGTGTCGGCCGGGTTTGGGTTCCCTTGGGCTTTCGGGTGCCTTGGACGCTGTCTTGCGAAGACCATGGGCACAAGGCCCCGTCCTGGCCCCTTGTTCGATTCGCTCTCGTCTTGCGCTTGCTTCCAAGGTCCTCCATGACCTTCCCCATGGCCTTGCTAGATCCCCCCCATGACGCATGACCTCTGTCCGTTGATTGGTTTTGAGTGCACACCATGCCCGGCTTGGCACCGTGTTGTCGCGTGAGTGGCATTTGGATCGTGCATGCTGGTGGGCTACCTGCCAATGCGCACAAGCCTTGCACACTAGCCTTGCGCACGAGCCTTGCACAAAAGCCTTGGACACAAGCCTTGCGCACAAGCCATGCGCACAAGCCTTGGACGCTAGCCTTGCACACAAGCCATGCATACAAGCCTTGCTCACAAGCCTTGGGCACTGGCCCATCGCAGTAGCCTTGCACACAAGCCTTGCGCACTAGCTTTGGGCACGAGCCTTGCGCACTTGCCTTGGGCACTAGCCTTGCACACAACCCTTGGGAACTAGCCTTGCGCACCAGCCTTGCCCACAAGCCTTGCACACCAGCCTTGCACACTAGCCTTGCATACAAGCCTTGCACACTAGCCTTGCACACAGGCCATGCTCACTAGCCTTGGGCACTAGCCTTGCACACAGACCTTGGGC
>NW_027518948.1:245000-247500 GCF_043159265.1 Tasmannia lanceolata | reverse complement strand
GCCGTTGTGTGGCCAAAGAACATGCGCGAATGCTCGTGTCGGAAGGGTTGGTGTCCTGGCCCCGCGGGTGTCACGAATGCTCGGTTGCGAAGACCATGGGACCAGAGCCATGGCACGTCGGATGATGGCTCCAGCTGGCGCCCCGGCACTTTCTGTGGCATTGATGCTCGGTTTCAAAGACAAACGTGCGCAGGGCCAGGGGACCGCGGATGACTGCTCGTGCTGGCCCCGTTGGGCGGCATTGATGGTCGGTTGCAAAGAAAATGCGCGATTGCTCGTGTCGGGGCCCGGCAAGCCAAGGCCAAGCGAGCCATGGCACGTCGGATGATGGCTCCAGCTGGCGCCCCGGCACTTTCTGTGGCATTGATGCTCGGTTTCAAAGACAAACGTGCGCAGGGCCAGGGGACCGCGGATGACTGCTCGTGCTGGCCCCGTTGGGCGGCATTGATGGTCGGTTGCAAAGAAAATGCGCGATTGCTCGTGTCGGGGCCTGGCAAGCCAAGGCCAAGCGAGCCATGGCAACGCGGATGATGGCTCGCTAGTGCTGGCGCCGTGCACAGTGGCCTCGCACACTCGCCCTGCACGCTTCCCTTGCACGCAGCCTTGCACACTAGCCTCGCATGCGAGCCTTGCACCCTAGCCATGCAAACTAGCCTTGCACGGTAGCCATGCACACAAGCCGTGCACATTAGCCATGCGCACAAGCCCCGCACACTAGCCTTGCGCACAACCCTTGCACACAAGCCATGCACTCGAGCAATGCACACAAGCCTTGCACTCAAGCAATGCACACAAGCCCTGGACACTAGCCTTGCACACGGGCCTGGCACACAAGCCTTGGGCACTAGCCTTGCGCACTAGCGTTCCACATGAGCCTTGCACACTAGCCTTGGACACTAGCCTTGCACACAGGCCTTGCACACTAGGCATGCTTGGGCGAGCTGATCCCGCATCAAGTCGACGGGTCTAGGCATTCTTGGGCGCAGATCCCGCATCGTCTCGTCGCGTCTGGGCGCAAACACGTCGCGTCTCGTTGCGTCTTCAGAAGTCGTCGCTAACAGCACCTTTGGTTGCCACTGGTGGTTAGGCTGGTTGGTTGCGCAAACCCTATAGGAGGGTGGCATGCTGGTGGGCGTTTTTGCCCGGATAGGCACTAGAATGTGCAGATTTTGGGCGTTTTTGCCTGGATAGGCTAAGGAATGGGCATGCTTTGGGCGTTTTTGCCCGGATAGGCACCGGAATGCTTGGCCTTGGCTTGTCCTAGCAAGGCATTGCTGGGTTGGGCTCCCTTGGCCTTTTGGGCGCCTTGGACGATGTCTTGCGAAGACCATGGGCACAAGGCCATGGCATATGGTGAGGAAAGGACCACGGTTGCCAAGGTTAGGCACCGGAATGCTTGGCCTTGGCTTGCCAAAGCAGGGCATTGCTGGGTTGGGCTCCCTTGGCCTTCCGGGCGCCTTGGACACTGTCTTGGGAAGACCATGGGCACAAGGCCATGGCATATGGTGGGGAATGGACCACGGTTGCCAAGGCTAGGCATATAGAGAGGAATCGCATTTTTGCCCGGATAGGCACCGGAATGCTTGGCCTTGGCTTGCCATAGCAGGGCATTGCTGGGTTGGGCTCCCTTGGCCTTCCGGGGGCCTTGGACGCTGTCTTGGGAAGACCATGGGCACAAGGCCATGGCATATAGTGAGGAATGGACCACGGTTGGCAAGGCTAGGCATATAGAGAGGAATGGACCACGGTTGCCAAGGTTGCGCAAGTTTTGGGCATTTTTTGCCCGGATATGCCCAAGTATGCCCCGATAGGCCCGTTACGCCCCGGTATGAACGCGTATGCCCGGATAGACTCGGTATGCCTTGGGATACATGCGTATGCCCCGATAGGCTTGGTACGCCCCGATATGCGCACGTGTGCCCCAGTAGGGCTCGGTATGCCCCGGTATGTACGCGTGTGCCCCGATAGGCCCGGTATGCCCCGATATGCACACGTGTGCCCCAATAGGGGTCGGTATGCCCCGGTAGGTACGCGTGTGCCCCGTAATGCACGTTTCGCAGATCTCCCCGCATGTCCCGCCCCTATATGTAATACTTACTTACTTACTTACTTTCTTTCTTGCTTGCTTGCTTGCTTGCAATGGTTGGGAGTGCCCGGCATGCCCCGCTGCAGAGACCAAGGGCGCAATGACTTGGCACCGCGGATGCCGGGACTCCGGCACTTCCCGTGGCACTGATGGTTGGTTCCAAAGACAAAAGGCCGTGCAAGGCCACCGCACCGCGGATGATTTTGCTCGTGCTGGCGCCGTTGTGTGGCCAAAGAACATGCGCGAATGCTCGTGTCGGAAGGGTTGGTGTCCTGGCCCCGCGGGTGTCACGAATGCTCGGTTGCGAAGACCATGGGACCAGAGCCATGGCACGTCGGATGATGGCTCCAGCTGGCGCCCCGGCACTTTCTGTGGCATTGATGCTCGGTTTCAAAGACAAACGTGCGCAGGGCC
>NW_027518948.1:230000-235000 GCF_043159265.1 Tasmannia lanceolata | reverse complement strand
CGGTTGCCAAGGTTAGGCACCGGAATGCTTGGCCTTGGCTTGCCAAAGCAGGGCATTGCTGGGTTGGGCTCCCTTGGCCTTCCGGGCGCCTTGGACACTGTCTTGGGAAGACCATGGGCACAAGGCCATGGCATATGGTGGGGAATGGACCACGGTTGCCAAGGCTAGGCATATAGAGAGGAATCGCATTTTTGCCCGGATAGGCACCGGAATGCTTGGCCTTGGCTTGCCATAGCAGGGCATTGCTGGGTTGGGCTCCCTTGGCCTTCCGGGGGCCTTGGACGCTGTCTTGGGAAGACCATGGGCACAAGGCCATGGCATATAGTGAGGAATGGACCACGGTTGGCAAGGCTAGGCATATAGAGAGGAATGGACCACGGTTGCCAAGGTTGCGCAAGTTTTGGGCATTTTTTGCCCGGATATGCCCAAGTATGCCCCGATAGGCCCGTTACGCCCCGGTATGAACGCGTATGCCCGGATAGACTCGGTATGCCTTGGGATACATGCGTATGCCCCGATAGGCTTGGTACGCCCCGATATGCGCACGTGTGCCCCAGTAGGGCTCGGTATGCCCCGGTATGTACGCGTGTGCCCCGATAGGCCCGGTATGCCCCGATATGCACACGTGTGCCCCAATAGGGGTCGGTATGCCCCGGTAGGTACGCGTGTGCCCCGTAATGCACGTTTCGCAGATCTCCCCGCATGTCCCGCCCCTATATGTAATACTTACTTACTTACTTACTTTCTTTCTTGCTTGCTTGCTTGCTTGCAATGGTTGGGAGTGCCCGGCATGCCCCGCTGCAGAGACCAAGGGCGCAATGACTTGGCACCGCGGATGCCGGGACTCCGGCACTTCCCGTGGCACTGATGGTTGGTTCCAAAGACAAAAGGCCGTGCAAGGCCACCGCACCGCGGATGATTTTGCTCGTGCTGGCGCCGTTGTGTGGCCAAAGAACATGCGCGAATGCTCGTGTCGGAAGGGTTGGTGTCCTGGCCCCGCGGGTGTCACGAATGCTCGGTTGCGAAGACCATGGGACCAGAGCCATGGCACGTCGGATGATGGCTCCAGCTGGCGCCCCGGCACTTTCTGTGGCATTGATGCTCGGTTTCAAAGACAAACGTGCGCAGGGCCAGGGGACCGCGGATGACTGCTCGTGCTGGCCCCGTTGGGCGGCATTGATGGTCGGTTGCAAAGAAAATGCGCGATTGCTCGTGTCGGGGCCCGGCAAGCCAAGGCCAAGCGAGCCATGGCACGTCGGATGATGGCTCCAGCTGGCGCCCCGGCACTTTCTGTGGCATTGATGCTCGGTTTCAAAGACAAACGTGCGCAGGGCCAGGGGACCGCGGATGACTGCTCGTGCTGGCCCCGTTGGGCGGCATTGATGGTCGGTTGCAAAGAAAATGCGCGATTGCTCGTGTCGGGGCCTGGCAAGCCAAGGCCAAGCGAGCCATGGCAACGCGGATGATGGCTCGCTAGTGCTGGCGCCGTGCACAGTGGCCTCGCACACTCGCCCTGCACGCTTCCCTTGCACGCAGCCTTGCACACTAGCCTCGCATGCGAGCCTTGCACCCTAGCCATGCAAACTAGCCTTGCACGGTAGCCATGCACACAAGCCGTGCACATTAGCCATGCGCACAAGCCCCGCACACTAGCCTTGCGCACAACCCTTGCACACAAGCCATGCACTCGAGCAATGCACACAAGCCTTGCACTCAAGCAATGCACACAAGCCCTGGACACTAGCCTTGCACACGGGCCTGGCACACAAGCCTTGGGCACTAGCCTTGCGCACTAGCGTTCCACATGAGCCTTGCACACTAGCCTTGGACACTAGCCTTGCACACAGGCCTTGCACACTAGGCATGCTTGGGCGAGCTGATCCCGCATCAAGTCGACGGGTCTAGGCATTCTTGGGCGCAGATCCCGCATCGTCTCGTCGCGTCTGGGCGCAAACACGTCGCGTCTCGTTGCGTCTTCAGAAGTCGTCGCTAACAGCACCTTTGGTTGCCACTGGTGGTTAGGCTGGTTGGTTGCGCAAACCCTATAGGAGGGTGGCATGCTGGTGGGCGTTTTTGCCCGGATAGGCACTAGAATGTGCAGATTTTGGGCGTTTTTGCCTGGATAGGCTAAGGAATGGGCATGCTTTGGGCGTTTTTGCCCGGATAGGCACCGGAATGCTTGGCCTTGGCTTGTCCTAGCAAGGCATTGCTGGGTTGGGCTCCCTTGGCCTTTTGGGCGCCTTGGACGATGTCTTGCGAAGACCATGGGCACAAGGCCATGGCATATGGTGAGGAAAGGACCACGGTTGCCAAGGTTAGGCACCGGAATGCTTGGCCTTGGCTTGCCAAAGCAGGGCATTGCTGGGTTGGGCTCCCTTGGCCTTCCGGGCGCCTTGGACACTGTCTTGGGAAGACCATGGGCACAAGGCCATGGCATATGGTGGGGAATGGACCACGGTTGCCAAGGCTAGGCATATAGAGAGGAATTGCATTTTTGCCCGGATAGGCACCGGAATGCTTGGCCTTGGCTTGCCATAGCAGGGCATTGCTGGGTTGGGCTCCCTTGGCCTTCCGGGGGCCTTGGACGCTGTCTTGGGAAGACCATGGGCACAAGGCCATGGCATATAGTGAGGAATGGACCACGGTTGGCAAGGCTAGGCATATAGAGAGGAATGGACCACGGTTGCCAAGGTTGCGCAAGTTTTGGGCATTTTTTGCCCGGATATGCCCAAGTATGCCCCGATAGGCCCGTTACGCCCCGGTATGAACGCGTATGCCCGGATAGACTCGGTATGCCTTGGGATACATGCGTATGCCCCGATAGGCTTGGTACGCCCCGATATGCGCACGTGTGCCCCAGTAGGGCTCGGTATGCCCCGGTATGTACGCGTGTGCCCCGATAGGCCCGGTATGCCCCGATATGCACACGTGTGCCCCAATAGGGGTCGGTATGCCCCGGTAGGTACGCGTGTGCCCCGTAATGCACGTTTCGCAGATCTCCCCGCATGTCCCGCCCCTATATGTAATACTTACTTACTTACTTACTTTCTTTCTTGCTTGCTTGCTTGCTTGCAATGGTTGGGAGTGCCCGGCATGCCCCGCTGCAGAGACCAAGGGCGCAATGACTTGGCACCGCGGATGCCGGGACTCCGGCACTTCCCGTGGCACTGATGGTTGGTTCCAAAGACAAAAGGCCGTGCAAGGCCACCGCACCGCGGATGATTTTGCTCGTGCTGGCGCCGTTGTGTGGCCAAAGAACATGCGCGAATGCTCGTGTCGGAAGGGTTGGTGTCCTGGCCCCGCGGGTGTCACGAATGCTCGGTTGCGAAGACCATGGGACCAGAGCCATGGCACGTCGGATGATGGCTCCAGCTGGCGCCCCGGCACTTTCTGTGGCATTGATGCTCGGTTTCAAAGACAAACGTGCGCAGGGCCAGGGGACCGCGGATGACTGCTCGTGCTGGCCCCGTTGGGCGGCATTGATGGTCGGTTGCAAAGAAAATGCGCGATTGCTCGTGTCGGGGCCTGGCAAGCCAAGGCCAAGCGAGCCATGGCAACGCGGATGATGGCTCCAGCTGGCGCCCCGGCACTTTCTGTGGCATTGATGCTCGGTTTCGAAGACAAACGTGCGCAGGGCCAGGGGACCGCGGAGGACTGCTCGTGCTGGCCCCGTTGGGCGGCATTGATGGTGTGTTGCAGAGAGCATGTGCGATTGCAAGTGTCGGCCGGGTTTGGGTTCCCTTGGGCTTTCGGGTGCCTTGGACGCTGTCTTGCGAAGACCATGGGCACAAGGCCCCGTCCTGGCCCCTTGTTCGATTCGCTCTCGTCTTGCGCTTGCTTCCAAGGTCCTCCATGACCTTCCCCATGGCCTTGCTAGATCCCCCCCATGACGCATGACCTCTGTCCGTTGATTGGTTTTGAGTGCACACCATGCCCGGCTTGGCACCGTGTTGTCGCGTGAGTGGCATTTGGATCGTGCATGCTGGTGGGCTACCTGCCAATGCGCACAAGCCTTGCACACTAGCCTTGCGCACGAGCCTTGCACAAAAGCCTTGGACACAAGCCTTGCGCACAAGCCATGCGCACAAGCCTTGGACGCTAGCCTTGCACACAAGCCATGCATACAAGCCTTGCTCACAAGCCTTGGGCACTGGCCCATCGCAGTAGCCTTGCACACAAGCCTTGCGCACTAGCTTTGGGCACGAGCCTTGCGCACTTGCCTTGGGCACTAGCCTTGCACACAACCCTTGGGAACTAGCCTTGCGCACCAGCCTTGCCCACAAGCCTTGCACACCAGCCTTGCACACTAGCCTTGCATACAAGCCTTGCACACTAGCCTTGCACACAGGCCATGCTCACTAGCCTTGGGCACTAGCCTTGCACACAGACCTTGGGCACTAGCCTTGCGCACTAGCCTTGCCCACGAGCCTTGCACACTAGCCTTGCACGCAGGCCTTGCACGCTAGGCATGCTTGGGCCAGCAGCTCCCGCATCAAGTCGGCGGGTGTAGGCACGGTTGGGCGCAGATCCCGCATCGCCTCGTCGCGTCTGGGCGCAAACCCGTCGCGTCTCGTTGCGTCTTCAGAAGTCGTCGCTAACAGCACCTTTGGTTGCCACTGGTGGTTAGGCGGGTTGGTTGCGCAAACCCTATAGGAGGGTGGCATGCTGCGGGGCGCTGGAATGCGCAGGCTTAGGGCGTTTTTGCCCGGATAGGCACTGGAATGTGCTGGTTTTGGGCGTTTTTGCCTGGATAGGCTAAGGAATGGGCATGCTTTGGGCGTTTTCCCCGGATAGGCACTGGAATGGGCTGGTTTTGGGCGTTTTTGCCTGGATAGGCTAACGAATGGGGCATGCTTTGGGCGTTTTTGCCCGGGTAGGCACTGGAATGCCTGGCCTTGGCTGGGCATTGCTGGGTTGGGCTCCCTTGGCCTTTCAGGCGCCTTGGATGCTGTCTTGTGAAGACCATGGGCACAAGGCCATGGCATATAGTGGGGAATGGA
>NW_027518948.1:217500-220000 GCF_043159265.1 Tasmannia lanceolata | reverse complement strand
CACCCTAGCCATGCAAACTAGCCTTGCACGGTAGCCATGCACACAAGCCGTGCACATTAGCCATGCGCACAAGCCCCGCACACTAGCCTTGCGCACAACCCTTGCACACAAGCCATGCACTCGAGCAATGCACACAAGCCTTGCACTCAAGCAATGCACACAAGCCCTGGACACTAGCCTTGCACACGGGCCTGGCACACAAGCCTTGGGCACTAGCCTTGCGCACTAGCGTTCCACATGAGCCTTGCACACTAGCCTTGGACACTAGCCTTGCACACAGGCCTTGCACACTAGGCATGCTTGGGCGAGCTGATCCCGCATCAAGTCGACGGGTCTAGGCATTCTTGGGCGCAGATCCCGCATCGTCTCGTCGCGTCTGGGCGCAAACACGTCGCGTCTCGTTGCGTCTTCAGAAGTCGTCGCTAACAGCACCTTTGGTTGCCACTGGTGGTTAGGCTGGTTGGTTGCGCAAACCCTATAGGAGGGTGGCATGCTGGTGGGCGTTTTTGCCCGGATAGGCACTAGAATGTGCAGATTTTGGGCGTTTTTGCCTGGATAGGCTAAGGAATGGGCATGCTTTGGGCGTTTTTGCCCGGATAGGCACCGGAATGCTTGGCCTTGGCTTGTCCTAGCAAGGCATTGCTGGGTTGGGCTCCCTTGGCCTTTTGGGCGCCTTGGACGATGTCTTGCGAAGACCATGGGCACAAGGCCATGGCATATGGTGAGGAAAGGACCACGGTTGCCAAGGTTAGGCACCGGAATGCTTGGCCTTGGCTTGCCAAAGCAGGGCATTGCTGGGTTGGGCTCCCTTGGCCTTCCGGGCGCCTTGGACACTGTCTTGGGAAGACCATGGGCACAAGGCCATGGCATATGGTGGGGAATGGACCACGGTTGCCAAGGCTAGGCATATAGAGAGGAATTGCATTTTTGCCCGGATAGGCACCGGAATGCTTGGCCTTGGCTTGCCATAGCAGGGCATTGCTGGGTTGGGCTCCCTTGGCCTTCCGGGGGCCTTGGACGCTGTCTTGGGAAGACCATGGGCACAAGGCCATGGCATATAGTGAGGAATGGACCACGGTTGGCAAGGCTAGGCATATAGAGAGGAATGGACCACGGTTGCCAAGGTTGCGCAAGTTTTGGGCATTTTTTGCCCGGATATGCCCAAGTATGCCCCGATAGGCCCGTTACGCCCCGGTATGAACGCGTATGCCCGGATAGACTCGGTATGCCTTGGGATACATGCGTATGCCCCGATAGGCTTGGTACGCCCCGATATGCGCACGTGTGCCCCAGTAGGGCTCGGTATGCCCCGGTATGTACGCGTGTGCCCCGATAGGCCCGGTATGCCCCGATATGCACACGTGTGCCCCAATAGGGGTCGGTATGCCCCGGTAGGTACGCGTGTGCCCCGTAATGCACGTTTCGCAGATCTCCCCGCATGTCCCGCCCCTATATGTAATACTTACTTACTTACTTACTTTCTTTCTTGCTTGCTTGCTTGCTTGCAATGGTTGGGAGTGCCCGGCATGCCCCGCTGCAGAGACCAAGGGCGCAATGACTTGGCACCGCGGATGCCGGGACTCCGGCACTTCCCGTGGCACTGATGGTTGGTTCCAAAGACAAAAGGCCGTGCAAGGCCACCGCACCGCGGATGATTTTGCTCGTGCTGGCGCCGTTGTGTGGCCAAAGAACATGCGCGAATGCTCGTGTCGGAAGGGTTGGTGTCCTGGCCCCGCGGGTGTCACGAATGCTCGGTTGCGAAGACCATGGGACCAGAGCCATGGCACGTCGGATGATGGCTCCAGCTGGCGCCCCGGCACTTTCTGTGGCATTGATGCTCGGTTTCAAAGACAAACGTGCGCAGGGCCAGGGGACCGCGGATGACTGCTCGTGCTGGCCCCGTTGGGCGGCATTGATGGTCGGTTGCAAAGAAAATGCGCGATTGCTCGTGTCGGGGCCTGGCAAGCCAAGGCCAAGCGAGCCATGGCAACGCGGATGATGGCTCCAGCTGGCGCCCCGGCACTTTCTGTGGCATTGATGCTCGGTTTCGAAGACAAACGTGCGCAGGGCCAGGGGACCGCGGAGGACTGCTCGTGCTGGCCCCGTTGGGCGGCATTGATGGTGTGTTGCAGAGAGCATGTGCGATTGCAAGTGTCGGCCGGGTTTGGGTTCCCTTGGGCTTTCGGGTGCCTTGGACGCTGTCTTGCGAAGACCATGGGCACAAGGCCCCGTCCTGGCCCCTTGTTCGATTCGCTCTCGTCTTGCGCTTGCTTCCAAGGTCCTCCATGACCTTCCCCATGGCCTTGCTAGATCCCCCCCATGACGCATGACCTCTGTCCGTTGATTGGTTTTGAGTGCACACCATGCCCGGCTTGGCACCGTGTTGTCGCGTGAGTGGCATTTGGATCGTGCATGCTGGTGGGCTACCTGCCAATGCGCACAAGCCTTGCACACTAGCCTTGCGCACGAGCCTTGCACAAAAGCCTTGGACACAAGCCTT
>NW_027518948.1:205000-207500 GCF_043159265.1 Tasmannia lanceolata | reverse complement strand
GCCCGGTATGCCCCGATATGCACACGTGTGCCCCAATAGGGGTCGGTATGCCCCGGTAGGTACGCGTGTGCCCCGTAATGCACGTTTCGCAGATCTCCCCGCATGTCCCGCCCCTATATGTAATACTTACTTACTTACTTACTTTCTTTCTTGCTTGCTTGCTTGCTTGCAATGGTTGGGAGTGCCCGGCATGCCCCGCTGCAGAGACCAAGGGCGCAATGACTTGGCACCGCGGATGCCGGGACTCCGGCACTTCCCGTGGCACTGATGGTTGGTTCCAAAGACAAAAGGCCGTGCAAGGCCACCGCACCGCGGATGATTTTGCTCGTGCTGGCGCCGTTGTGTGGCCAAAGAACATGCGTGAATGCTCGTGTCGGAAGGGTTGGTGTCCTGGCCCCGCGGGTGTCACGAATGCTCGGTTGCGAAGACCATGGGACCAGAGCCATGGCACGTCGGATGATGGCTCCAGCTGGCGCCCCGGCACTTTCTGTGGCATTGATGCTCGGTTTCAAAGACAAACGTGCGCAGGGCCAGGGGACCGCGGATGACTGCTCGTGCTGGCCCCGTTGGGCGGCATTGATGGTCGGTTGCAAAGAAAATGCGCGATTGCTCGTGTCGGGGCCCGGCAAGCCAAGGCCAAGCGAGCCATGGCACGTCGGATGATGGCTCCAGCTGGCGCCCCGGCACTTTCTGTGGCATTGATGCTCGGTTTCAAAGACAAACGTGCGCAGGGCCAGGGGACCGCGGATGACTGCTCGTGCTGGCCCCGTTGGGCGGCATTGATGGTCGGTTGCAAAGAAAATGCGCGATTGCTCGTGTCGGGGCCTGGCAAGCCAAGGCCAAGCGAGCCATGGCAACGCGGATGATGGCTCGCTAGTGCTGGCGCCGTGCACAGTGGCCTCGCACACTCGCCCTGCACGCTTCCCTTGCACGCAGCCTTGCACACTAGCCTCGCATGCGAGCCTTGCACCCTAGCCATGCAAACTAGCCTTGCACGGTAGCCATGCACACAAGCCGTGCACATTAGCCATGCGCACAAGCCCCGCACACTAGCCTTGCGCACAACCCTTGCACACAAGCCATGCACTCGAGCAATGCACACAAGCCTTGCACTCAAGCAATGCACACAAGCCCTGGACACTAGCCTTGCACACGGGCCTGGCACACAAGCCTTGGGCACTAGCCTTGCGCACTAGCGTTCCACATGAGCCTTGCACACTAGCCTTGGACACTAGCCTTGCACACAGGCCTTGCACACTAGGCATGCTTGGGCGAGCTGATCCCGCATCAAGTCGACGGGTCTAGGCATTCTTGGGCGCAGATCCCGCATCGTCTCGTCGCGTCTGGGCGCAAACACGTCGCGTCTCGTTGCGTCTTCAGAAGTCGTCGCTAACAGCACCTTTGGTTGCCACTGGTGGTTAGGCTGGTTGGTTGCGCAAACCCTATAGGAGGGTGGCATGCTGGTGGGCGTTTTTGCCCGGATAGGCACTAGAATGTGCAGATTTTGGGCGTTTTTGCCTGGATAGGCTAAGGAATGGGCATGCTTTGGGCGTTTTTGCCCGGATAGGCACCGGAATGCTTGGCCTTGGCTTGTCCTAGCAAGGCATTGCTGGGTTGGGCTCCCTTGGCCTTTTGGGCGCCTTGGACGATGTCTTGCGAAGACCATGGGCACAAGGCCATGGCATATGGTGAGGAAAGGACCACGGTTGCCAAGGTTAGGCACCGGAATGCTTGGCCTTGGCTTGCCAAAGCAGGGCATTGCTGGGTTGGGCTCCCTTGGCCTTCCGGGCGCCTTGGACACTGTCTTGGGAAGACCATGGGCACAAGGCCATGGCATATGGTGGGGAATGGACCACGGTTGCCAAGGCTAGGCATATAGAGAGGAATTGCATTTTTGCCCGGATAGGCACCGGAATGCTTGGCCTTGGCTTGCCATAGCAGGGCATTGCTGGGTTGGGCTCCCTTGGCCTTCCGGGGGCCTTGGACGCTGTCTTGGGAAGACCATGGGCACAAGGCCATGGCATATAGTGAGGAATGGACCACGGTTGGCAAGGCTAGGCATATAGAGAGGAATGGACCACGGTTGCCAAGGTTGCGCAAGTTTTGGGCATTTTTTGCCCGGATATGCCCAAGTATGCCCCGATAGGCCCGTTACGCCCCGGTATGAACGCGTATGCCCGGATTGACTCGGTATGCCTTGGGATACATGCGTATGCCCCGATAGGCTTGGTACGCCCCGATATGCGCACGTGTGCCCCAGTAGGGCTCGGTATGCCCCGGTATGTACGCGTGTGCCCCGATAGGCCCGGTATGCCCCGATATGCACACGTGTGCCCCAATAGGGGTCGGTATGCCCCGGTAGGTACGCGTGTGCCCCGTAATGCACGTTTCGCAGATCTCCCCGCATGTCCCGCCCCTATATGTAATACTTACTTACTTACTTACTTTCTTTCTTGCTTGCTTGCTTGCTTGCAATGGTTGGGAGTGCCCGGCATGCCCC
>NW_027518948.1:192500-195000 GCF_043159265.1 Tasmannia lanceolata | reverse complement strand
TTTGGGCGTTTTTGCCCGGATAGGCACCGGAATGCTTGGCCTTGGCTTGTCCTAGCAAGGCATTGCTGGGTTGGGCTCCCTTGGCCTTTTGGGCGCCTTGGACGATGTCTTGCGAAGACCATGGGCACAAGGCCATGGCATATGGTGAGGAAAGGACCACGGTTGCCAAGGTTAGGCACCGGAATGCTTGGCCTTGGCTTGCCCTAGCAGGGCATTGCTGGGTTGGGCTCCCTTGGCCTTTTGGGCGCCTTGGACGATGTCTTGCGAAGACCATGGGCACAAGGCCATGGCATATGGTGAGGAAAGGACCACGGTTGCCAAGGTTAGGCACCGGAATGCTTGGCCTTGGCTTGCCAAAGCAGGGCATTGCTGGGTTGGGCTCCCTTGGCCTTCCGGGCGCCTTGGACACTGTCTTGGGAAGACCATGGGCACAAGGCCATGGCATATGGTGGGGAATGGACCACGGTTGCCAAGGCTAGGCATATAGAGAGGAATCGCATTTTTGCCCGGATAGGCACCGGAATGCTTGGCCTTGGCTTGCCATAGCAGGGCATTGCTGGGTTGGGCTCCCTTGGCCTTCCGGGGGCCTTGGACGCTGTCTTGGGAAGACCATGGGCACAAGGCCATGGCATATAGTGAGGAATGGACCACGGTTGGCAAGGCTAGGCATATAGAGAGGAATGGACCACGGTTGCCAAGGTTGCGCAAGTTTTGGGCATTTTTTGCCCGGATATGCCCAAGTATGCCCCGATAGGCCCGTTACGCCCCGGTATGAACGCGTATGCCCGGATAGACTCGGTATGCCTTGGGATACATGCGTATGCCCCGATAGGCTTGGTACGCCCCGATATGCGCACGTGTGCCCCAGTAGGGCTCGGTATGCCCCGGTATGTACGCGTGTGCCCCGATAGGCCCGGTATGCCCCGATATGCACACGTGTGCCCCAATAGGGGTCGGTATGCCCCGGTAGGTACGCGTGTGCCCCGTAATGCACGTTTCGCAGATCTCCCCGCATGTCCCGCCCCTATATGTAATACTTACTTACTTACTTACTTTCTTTCTTGCTTGCTTGCTTGCTTGCAATGGTTGGGAGTGCCCGGCATGCCCCGCTGCAGAGACCAAGGGCGCAATGACTTGGCACCGCGGATGCCGGGACTCCGGCACTTCCCGTGGCACTGATGGTTGGTTCCAAAGACAAAAGGCCGTGCAAGGCCACCGCACCGCGGATGATTTTGCTCGTGCTGGCGCCGTTGTGTGGCCAAAGAACATGCGCGAATGCTCGTGTCGGAAGGGTTGGTGTCCTGGCCCCGCGGGTGTCACGAATGCTCGGTTGCGAAGACCATGGGACCAGAGCCATGGCACGTCGGATGATGGCTCCAGCTGGCGCCCCGGCACTTTCTGTGGCATTGATGCTCGGTTTCAAAGACAAACGAGCGCAGGGCCAGGGGACCGCGGATGACTGCTCGTGCTGGCCCCGTTGGGCGGCATTGATGGTCGGTTGCAAAGAAAATGCGCGATTGCTCGTGTCGGGGCCTGGCAAGCCAAGGCCAAGCGAGCCATGGCAACGCGGATGATGGCTCCAGCTGGCGCCCCGGCACTTTCTGTGGCATTGATGCTCGGTTTCGAAGACAAACGTGCGCAGGGCCAGGGGACCGCGGAGGACTGCTCGTGCTGGCCCCGTTGGGCGGCATTGATGGTGTGTTGCAGAGAGCATGTGCGATTGCAAGTGTCGGCCGGGTTTGGGTTCCCTTGGGCTTTCGGGTGCCTTGGACGCTGTCTTGCGAAGACCATGGGCACAAGGCCCCGTCCTGGCCCCTTGTTCGATTCGCTCTCGTCTTGCGCTTGCTTCCAAGGTCCTCCATGACCTTCCCCATGGCCTTGCTAGATCCCCCCCATGACGCATGACCTCTGTCCGTTGATTGGTTTTGAGTGCACACCATGCCCGGCTTGGCACCGTGTTGTCGCGTGAGTGGCATTTGGATCGTGCATGCTGGTGGGCTACCTGCCAATGCGCACAAGCCTTGCACACTAGCCTTGCGCACGAGCCTTGCACAAAAGCCTTGGACACAAGCCTTGCGCACAAGCCATGCGCACAAGCCTTGGACGCTAGCCTTGCACACAAGCCATGCATACAAGCCTTGCTCACAAGCCTTGGGCACTGGCCCATCGCAGTAGCCTTGCACACAAGCCTTGCGCACTAGCTTTGGGCACGAGCCTTGCGCACTTGCCTTGGGCACTAGCCTTGCACACAACCCTTGGGAACTAGCCTTGCGCACCAGCCTTGCCCACAAGCCTTGCACACCAGCCTTGCACACTAGCCTTGCATACAAGCCTTGCACACTAGCCTTGCACACAGGCCATGCTCACTAGCCTTGGGCACTAGCCTTGCACACAGACCTTGGGCACTAGCCTTGCGCACTAGCCTTGCCCACGAGCCTTGCACACTAGCCTTGCACGCAGGCCTTGCACGCTAGGCATGCTTGGGCCAGCAGCTCCCGCA
>NW_027518948.1:170000-172500 GCF_043159265.1 Tasmannia lanceolata | reverse complement strand
CTGGGTTGGGCTCCCTTGGCCTTTTGGGCGCCTTGGACGATGTCTTGCGAAGACCATGGGCACAAGGCCATGGCATATGGTGAGGAAAGGACCACGGTTGCCAAGGTTAGGCACCGGAATGCTTGGCCTTGGCTTGCCAAAGCAGGGCATTGCTGGGTTGGGCTCCCTTGGCCTTCCGGGCGCCTTGGACACTGTCTTGGGAAGACCATGGGCACAAGGCCATGGCATATGGTGGGGAATGGACCACGGTTGCCAAGGCTAGGCATATAGAGAGGAATCGCATTTTTGCCCGGATAGGCACCGGAATGCTTGGCCTTGGCTTGCCATAGCAGGGCATTGCTGGGTTGGGCTCCCTTGGCCTTCCGGGGGCCTTGGACGCTGTCTTGGGAAGACCATGGGCACAAGGCCATGGCATATAGTGAGGAATGGACCACGGTTGGCAAGGCTAGGCATATAGAGAGGAATGGACCACGGTTGCCAAGGTTGCGCAAGTTTTGGGCATTTTTTGCCCGGATATGCCCAAGTATGCCCCGATAGGCCCGTTACGCCCCGGTATGAACGCGTATGCCCGGATAGACTCGGTATGCCTTGGGATACATGCGTATGCCCCGATAGGCTTGGTACGCCCCGATATGCGCACGTGTGCCCCAGTAGGGCTCGGTATGCCCCGGTATGTACGCGTGTGCCCCGATAGGCCCAGTATGCCCCGATATGCACACGTGTGCCCCAATAGGGGTCGGTATGCCCCGGTAGGTACGCGTGTGCCCCGTAATGCACGTTTCGCAGATCTCCCCGCATGTCCCGCCCCTATATGTAATACTTACTTACTTACTTACTTTCTTTCTTGCTTGCTTGCTTGCTTGCAATGGTTGGGAGTGCCCGGCATGCCCCGCTGCAGAGACCAAGGGCGCAATGACTTGGCACCGCGGATGCCGGGACTCCGGCACTTCCCGTGGCACTGATGGTTGGTTCCAAAGACAAAAGGCCGTGCAAGGCCACCGCACCGCGGATGATTTTGCTCGTGCTGGCGCCGTTGTGTGGCCAAAGAACATGCGCGAATGCTCGTGTCGGAAGGGTTGGTGTCCTGGCCCCGCGGGTGTCACGAATGCTCGGTTGCGAAGACCATGGGACCAGAGCCATGGCACGTCGGATGATGGCTCCAGCTGGCGCCCCGGCACTTTCTGTGGCATTGATGCTCGGTTTCAAAGACAAACGTGCGCAGGGCCAGGGGACCGCGGATGACTGCTCGTGCTGGCCCCGTTGGGCGGCATTGATGGTCGGTTGCAAAGAAAATGCGCGATTGCTCGTGTCGGGGCCTGGCAAGCCAAGGCCAAGCGAGCCATGGCAACGCGGATGATGGCTCCAGCTGGCGCCCCGGCACTTTCTGTGGCATTGATGCTCGGTTTCGAAGACAAACGTGCGCAGGGCCAGGGGACCGCGGAGGACTGCTCGTGCTGGCCCCGTTGGGCGGCATTGATGGTGTGTTGCAGAGAGCATGTGCGATTGCAAGTGTCGGCCGGGTTTGGGTTCCCTTGGGCTTTCGGGTGCCTTGGACGCTGTCTTGCGAAGACCATGGGCACAAGGCCCCGTCCTGGCCCCTTGTTCGATTCGCTCTCGTCTTGCGCTTGCTTCCAAGGTCCTCCATGACCTTCCCCATGGCCTTGCTAGATCCCCCCCATGACGCATGACCTCTGTCCGTTGATTGGTTTTGAGTGCACACCATGCCCGGCTTGGCACCGTGTTGTCGCGTGAGTGGCATTTGGATCGTGCATGCTGGTGGGCTACCTGCCAATGCGCACAAGCCTTGCACACTAGCCTTGCGCACGAGCCTTGCACAAAAGCCTTGGACACAAGCCTTGCGCACAAGCCATGCGCACAAGCCTTGGACGCTAGCCTTGCACACAAGCCATGCATACAAGCCTTGCTCACAAGCCTTGGGCACTGGCCCATCGCAGTAGCCTTGCACACAAGCCTTGCGCACTAGCTTTGGGCACGAGCCTTGCGCACTTGCCTTGGGCACTAGCCTTGCACACAACCCTTGGGAACTAGCCTTGCGCACCAGCCTTGCCCACAAGCCTTGCACACCAGCCTTGCACACTAGCCTTGCATACAAGCCTTGCACACTAGCCTTGCACACAGGCCATGCTCACTAGCCTTGGGCACTAGCCTTGCACACAGACCTTGGGCACTAGCCTTGCGCACTAGCCTTGCCCACGAGCCTTGCACACTAGCCTTGCACGCAGGCCTTGCACGCTAGGCATGCTTGGGCCAGCAGCTCCCGCATCAAGTCGGCGGGTGTAGGCACGGTTGGGCGCAGATCCCGCATCGCCTCGTCGCGTCTGGGCGCAAACCCGTCGCGTCTCGTTGCGTCTTCAGAAGTCGTCGCTAACAGCACCTTTGGTTGCCACTGGTGGTTAGGCGGGTTGGTTGCGCAAACCCTATAGGAGGGTGGCATGCTGCGGGGCGCTGGAATGCGCAGGCTTAGGGCGTTTTTGCCCGG
>NW_027518948.1:147500-150000 GCF_043159265.1 Tasmannia lanceolata | reverse complement strand
GGGAAGACCATGGGCACAAGGCCATGGCATATGGTGGGGAATGGACCACGGTTGCCAAGGCTAGGCATATAGAGAGGAATCGCATTTTTGCCCGGATAGGCACCGGAATGCTTGGCCTTGGCTTGCCATAGCAGGGCATTGCTGGGTTGGGCTCCCTTGGCCTTCCGGGGGCCTTGGACGCTGTCTTGGGAAGACCATGGGCACAAGGCCATGGCATATAGTGAGGAATGGACCACGGTTGGCAAGGCTAGGCATATAGAGAGGAATGGACCACGGTTGCCAAGGTTGCGCAAGTTTTGGGCATTTTTTGCCCGGATATGCCCAAGTATGCCCCGATAGGCCCGTTACGCCCCGGTATGAACGCGTATGCCCGGATAGACTCGGTATGCCTTGGGATACATGCGTATGCCCCGATAGGCTTGGTACGCCCCGATATGCGCACGTGTGCCCCAGTAGGGCTCGGTATGCCCCGGTATGTACGCGTGTGCCCCGATAGGCCCAGTATGCCCCGATATGCACACGTGTGCCCCAATAGGGGTCGGTATGCCCCGGTAGGTACGCGTGTGCCCCGTAATGCACGTTTCGCAGATCTCCCCGCATGTCCCGCCCCTATATGTAATACTTACTTACTTACTTACTTTCTTTCTTGCTTGCTTGCTTGCTTGCAATGGTTGGGAGTGCCCGGCATGCCCCGCTGCAGAGACCAAGGGCGCAATGACTTGGCACCGCGGATGCCGGGACTCCGGCACTTCCCGTGGCACTGATGGTTGGTTCCAAAGACAAAAGGCCGTGCAAGGCCACCGCACCGCGGATGATTTTGCTCGTGCTGGCGCCGTTGTGTGGCCAAAGAACATGCGCGAATGCTCGTGTCGGAAGGGTTGGTGTCCTGGCCCCGCGGGTGTCACGAATGCTCGGTTGCGAAGACCATGGGACCAGAGCCATGGCACGTCGGATGATGGCTCCAGCTGGCGCCCCGGCACTTTCTGTGGCATTGATGCTCGGTTTCAAAGACAAACGTGCGCAGGGCCAGGGGACCGCGGATGACTGCTCGTGCTGGCCCCGTTGGGCGGCATTGATGGTCGGTTGCAAAGAAAATGCGCGATTGCTCGTGTCGGGGCCTGGCAAGCCAAGGCCAAGCGAGCCATGGCAACGCGGATGATGGCTCCAGCTGGCGCCCCGGCACTTTCTGTGGCATTGATGCTCGGTTTCGAAGACAAACGTGCGCAGGGCCAGGGGACCGCGGAGGACTGCTCGTGCTGGCCCCGTTGGGCGGCATTGATGGTGTGTTGCAGAGAGCATGTGCGATTGCAAGTGTCGGCCGGGTTTGGGTTCCCTTGGGCTTTCGGGTGCCTTGGACGCTGTCTTGCGAAGACCATGGGCACAAGGCCCCGTCCTGGCCCCTTGTTCGATTCGCTCTCGTCTTGCGCTTGCTTCCAAGGTCCTCCATGACCTTCCCCATGGCCTTGCTAGATCCCCCCCATGACGCATGACCTCTGTCCGTTGATTGGTTTTGAGTGCACACCATGCCCGGCTTGGCACCGTGTTGTCGCGTGAGTGGCATTTGGATCGTGCATGCTGGTGGGCTACCTGCCAATGCGCACAAGCCTTGCACACTAGCCTTGCGCACGAGCCTTGCACAAAAGCCTTGGACACAAGCCTTGCGCACAAGCCATGCGCACAAGCCTTGGACGCTAGCCTTGCACACAAGCCATGCATACAAGCCTTGCTCACAAGCCTTGGGCACTGGCCCATCGCAGTAGCCTTGCACACAAGCCTTGCGCACTAGCTTTGGGCACGAGCCTTGCGCACTTGCCTTGGGCACTAGCCTTGCACACAACCCTTGGGAACTAGCCTTGCGCACCAGCCTTGCCCACAAGCCTTGCACACCAGCCTTGCACACTAGCCTTGCATACAAGCCTTGCACACTAGCCTTGCACACAGGCCATGCTCACTAGCCTTGGGCACTAGCCTTGCACACAGACCTTGGGCACTAGCCTTGCGCACTAGCCTTGCCCACGAGCCTTGCACACTAGCCTTGCACGCAGGCCTTGCACGCTAGGCATGCTTGGGCCAGCAGCTCCCGCATCAAGTCGGCGGGTGTAGGCACGGTTGGGCGCAGATCCCGCATCGCCTCGTCGCGTCTGGGCGCAAACCCGTCGCGTCTCGTTGCGTCTTCAGAAGTCGTCGCTAACAGCACCTTTGGTTGCCACTGGTGGTTAGGCGGGTTGGTTGCGCAAACCCTATAGGAGGGTGGCATGCTGCGGGGCGCTGGAATGCGCAGGCTTAGGGCGTTTTTGCCCGGATAGGCACTGGAATGTGCTGGTTTTGGGCGTTTTTGCCTGGATAGGCTAAGGAATGGGCATGCTTTGGGCGTTTTCCCCGGATAGGCACTGGAATGGGCTGGTTTTGGGCGTTTTTGCCTGGATAGGCTAACGAATGGGGCATGCTTTGGGCGTTTTTGCCCGGGTAGGCACTGGAATGCCTGGCCTTGGCTGGGCAT
>NW_027518948.1:135000-137500 GCF_043159265.1 Tasmannia lanceolata | reverse complement strand
AGCCATGGCAACGCGGATGATGGCTCGCTAGTGCTGGCGCCGTGCACAGTGGCCTCGCACACTCGCCCTGCACGCTTCCCTTGCACGCAGCCTTGCACACTAGCCTCGCATGCGAGCCTTGCACCCTAGCCATGCAAACTAGCCTTGCACGGTAGCCATGCACACAAGCCGTGCACATTAGCCATGCGCACAAGCCCCGCACACTAGCCTTGCGCACAACCCTTGCACACAAGCCATGCACTCGAGCAATGCACACAAGCCTTGCACTCAAGCAATGCACACAAGCCCTGGACACTAGCCTTGCACACGGGCCTGGCACACAAGCCTTGGGCACTAGCCTTGCGCACTAGCGTTCCACATGAGCCTTGCACACTAGCCTTGGACACTAGCCTTGCACACAGGCCTTGCACACTAGGCATGCTTGGGCGAGCTGATCCCGCATCAAGTCGACGGGTCTAGGCATTCTTGGGCGCAGATCCCGCATCGTCTCGTCGCGTCTGGGCGCAAACACGTCGCGTCTCGTTGCGTCTTCAGAAGTCGTCGCTAACAGCACCTTTGGTTGCCACTGGTGGTTAGGCTGGTTGGTTGCGCAAACCCTATAGGAGGGTGGCATGCTGGTGGGCGTTTTTGCCCGGATAGGCACTAGAATGTGCAGATTTTGGGCGTTTTTGCCTGGATAGGCTAAGGAATGGGCATGCTTTGGGCGTTTTTGCCCGGATAGGCACCGGAATGCTTGGCCTTGGCTTGTCCTAGCAAGGCATTGCTGGGTTGGGCTCCCTTGGCCTTTTGGGCGCCTTGGACGATGTCTTGCGAAGACCATGGGCACAAGGCCATGGCATATGGTGAGGAAAGGACCACGGTTGCCAAGGTTAGGCACCGGAATGCTTGGCCTTGGCTTGCCAAAGCAGGGCATTGCTGGGTTGGGCTCCCTTGGCCTTCCGGGCGCCTTGGACACTGTCTTGGGAAGACCATGGGCACAAGGCCATGGCATATGGTGGGGAATGGACCACGGTTGCCAAGGCTAGGCATATAGAGAGGAATTGCATTTTTGCCCGGATAGGCACCGGAATGCTTGGCCTTGGCTTGCCATAGCAGGGCATTGCTGGGTTGGGCTCCCTTGGCCTTCCGGGGGCCTTGGACGCTGTCTTGGGAAGACCATGGGCACAAGGCCATGGCATATAGTGAGGAATGGACCACGGTTGGCAAGGCTAGGCATATAGAGAGGAATGGATCACGGTTGCCAAGGTTGCGCAAGTTTTGGGCATTTTTTGCCCGGATATGCCCAAGTATGCCCCGATAGGCCCGTTACGCCCCGGTATGAACGCGTATGCCCGGATTGACTCGGTATGCCTTGGGATACATGCGTATGCCCCGATAGGCTTGGTACGCCCCGATATGCGCACGTGTGCCCCAGTAGGGCTCGGTATGCCCCGGTATGTACGCGTGTGCCCCGATAGGCCCGGTATGCCCCGATATGCACACGTGTGCCCCAATAGGGGTCGGTATGCCCCGGTAGGTACGCGTGTGCCCCGTAATGCACGTTTCGCAGATCTCCCCGCATGTCCCGCCCCTATATGTAATACTTACTTACTTACTTACTTTCTTTCTTGCTTGCTTGCTTGCTTGCAATGGTTGGGAGTGCCCGGCATGCCCCGCTGCAGAGACCAAGGGCGCAATGACTTGGCACCGCGGATGCCGGGACTCCGGCACTTCCCGTGGCACTGATGGTTGGTTCCAAAGACAAAAGGCCGTGCAAGGCCACCGCACCGCGGATGATTTTGCTCGTGCTGGCGCCGTTGTGTGGCCAAAGAACATGCGCGAATGCTCGTGTCGGAAGGGTTGGTGTCCTGGCCCCGCGGGTGTCACGAATGCTCGGTTGCGAAGACCATGGGACCAGAGCCATGGCACGTCGGATGATGGCTCCAGCTGGCGCCCCGGCACTTTCTGTGGCATTGATGCTCGGTTTCAAAGACAAACGTGCGCAGGGCCAGGGGACCGCGGATGACTGCTCGTGCTGGCCCCGTTGGGCGGCATTGATGGTCGGTTGCAAAGAAAATGCGCGATTGCTCGTGTCGGGGCCTGGCAAGCCAAGGCCAAGCGAGCCATGGCAACGCGGATGATGGCTCCAGCTGGCGCCCCGGCACTTTCTGTGGCATTGATGCTCGGTTTCGAAGACAAACGTGCGCAGGGCCAGGGGACCGCGGAGGACTGCTCGTGCTGGCCCCGTTGGGCGGCATTGATGGTGTGTTGCAGAGAGCATGTGCGATTGCAAGTGTCGGCCGGGTTTGGGTTCCCTTGGGCTTTCGGGTGCCTTGGACGCTGTCTTGCGAAGACCATGGGCACAAGGCCCCGTCCTGGCCCCTTGTTCGATTCGCTCTCGTCTTGCGCTTGCTTCCAAGGTCCTCCATGACCTTCCCCATGGCCTTGCTAGATCCCCCCCATGACGCATGACCTCTGTCCGTTGATTGGTTTTGAGTGCACACCATGCCCGGCTTGGCAC
>NW_027518948.1:122500-125000 GCF_043159265.1 Tasmannia lanceolata | reverse complement strand
TACATGCGTATGCCCCGATAGGCTTGGTACGCCCCGATATGCGCACGTGTGCCCCAGTAGGGCTCGGTATGCCCCGGTATGTACGCGTGTGCCCCGATAGGCCCGGTATGCCCCGATATGCACACGTGTGCCCCAATAGGGGTCGGTATGCCCCGGTAGGTACGCGTGTGCCCCGTAATGCACGTTTCGCAGATCTCCCCGCATGTCCCGCCCCTATATGTAATACTTACTTACTTACTTACTTTCTTTCTTGCTTGCTTGCTTGCTTGCAATGGTTGGGAGTGCCCGGCATGCCCCGCTGCAGAGACCAAGGGCGCAATGACTTGGCACCGCGGATGCCGGGACTCCGGCACTTCCCGTGGCACTGATGGTTGGTTCCAAAGACAAAAGGCCGTGCAAGGCCACCGCACCGCGGATGATTTTGCTCGTGCTGGCGCCGTTGTGTGGCCAAAGAACATGCGCGAATGCTCGTGTCGGAAGGGTTGGTGTCCTGGCCCCGCGGGTGTCACGAATGCTCGGTTGCGAAGACCATGGGACCAGAGCCATGGCACGTCGGATGATGGCTCCAGCTGGCGCCCCGGCACTTTCTGTGGCATTGATGCTCGGTTTCAAAGACAAACGTGCGCAGGGCCAGGGGACCGCGGATGACTGCTCGTGCTGGCCCCGTTGGGCGGCATTGATGGTCGGTTGCAAAGAAAATGCGCGATTGCTCGTGTCGGGGCCTGGCAAGCCAAGGCCAAGCGAGCCATGGCAACGCGGATGATGGCTCCAGCTGGCGCCCCGGCACTTTCTGTGGCATTGATGCTCGGTTTCGAAGACAAACGTGCGCAGGGCCAGGGGACCGCGGAGGACTGCTCGTGCTGGCCCCGTTGGGCGGCATTGATGGTGTGTTGCAGAGAGCATGTGCGATTGCAAGTGTCGGCCGGGTTTGGGTTCCCTTGGGCTTTCGGGTGCCTTGGACGCTGTCTTGCGAAGACCATGGGCACAAGGCCCCGTCCTGGCCCCTTGTTCGATTCGCTCTCGTCTTGCGCTTGCTTCCAAGGTCCTCCATGACCTTCCCCATGGCCTTGCTAGATCCCCCCCATGACGCATGACCTCTGTCCGTTGATTGGTTTTGAGTGCACACCATGCCCGGCTTGGCACCGTGTTGTCGCGTGAGTGGCATTTGGATCGTGCATGCTGGTGGGCTACCTGCCAATGCGCACAAGCCTTGCACACTAGCCTTGCGCACGAGCCTTGCACAAAAGCCTTGGACACAAGCCTTGCGCACAAGCCATGCGCACAAGCCTTGGACGCTAGCCTTGCACACAAGCCATGCATACAAGCCTTGCTCACAAGCCTTGGGCACTGGCCCATCGCAGTAGCCTTGCACACAAGCCTTGCGCACTAGCTTTGGGCACGAGCCTTGCGCACTTGCCTTGGGCACTAGCCTTGCACACAACCCTTGGGAACTAGCCTTGCGCACCAGCCTTGCCCACAAGCCTTGCACACCAGCCTTGCACACTAGCCTTGCATACAAGCCTTGCACACTAGCCTTGCACACAGGCCATGCTCACTAGCCTTGGGCACTAGCCTTGCACACAGACCTTGGGCACTAGCCTTGCGCACTAGCCTTGCCCACGAGCCTTGCACACTAGCCTTGCACGCAGGCCTTGCACGCTAGGCATGCTTGGGCCAGCAGCTCCCGCATCAAGTCGGCGGGTGTAGGCACGGTTGGGCGCAGATCCCGCATCGCCTCGTCGCGTCTGGGCGCAAACCCGTCGCGTCTCGTTGCGTCTTCAGAAGTCGTCACTAACAGCACCTTTGGTTGCCACTGGTGGTTAGGCGGGTTGGTTGCGCAAACCCTATAGGAGGGTGGCATGCTGCGGGGCGCTGGAATGCGCAGGCTTAGGGCGTTTTTGCCCGGATAGGCACTGGAATGTGCTGGTTTTGGGCGTTTTTGCCTGGATAGGCTAAGGAATGGGCATGCTTTGGGCGTTTTCCCCGGATAGGCACTGGAATGGGCTGGTTTTGGGCGTTTTTGCCTGGATAGGCTAACGAATGGGGCATGCTTTGGGCGTTTTTGCCCGGGTAGGCACTGGAATGCCTGGCCTTGGCTGGGCATTGCTGGGTTGGGCTCCCTTGGCCTTTCAGGCGCCTTGGATGCTGTCTTGTGAAGACCATGGGCACAAGGCCATGGCATATAGTGGGGAATGGACCATGGTTGCCAAGGTTAGGCAATATAGAGGGCGGTGGGCGAGTAGGCCATGGCGTCACTTGTTTGCCCGTGTTTGCTCCCTTTGTGCGTTGTTTGGTTTTGGGAGCACACCTACCTTGCTAGGCTCGGCGGCTTACCCCTGCCCTTGTGGGTACTGGGTTGCACGTCTGTTTGCAACCCTATGGCTTGGTTGCTGCTGGCTTGGTTGGGTAGTTTGCCTCCGCCAATGCGCACAAGGGTTCCTTTTCTTCGTACCTGTGAGCTTACCTCCCTTGTTCGATTTGCTTTTGTATTGCGCTTTCT
>NW_027518948.1:112500-115000 GCF_043159265.1 Tasmannia lanceolata | reverse complement strand
TGGGCACTAGCCTTGGACACTAGCCTTGCACACAGTCCTTGCACACTAGGCATGCTTGGGCGAGCTGATCCCGCATCAAGTCGACGGGTCTAGGCATTCTTGGGCGCAGATCCCGCATCGTCTCGTCGCGTCTGGGCGCAAACACGTCGCGTCTCGTTGCGTCTTCAGAAGTCGTCGCTAACAGCACCTTTGGTTGCCACTGGTGGTTAGGCTGGTTGGTTGCGCAAACCCTATAGGAGGGTGGCATGCTGGTGGGCGTTTTTGCCCGGATAGGCACTAGAATGTGCAGATTTTGGGCGTTTTTGCCTGGATAGGCTAAGGAATGGGCATGCTTTGGGCGTTTTTGCCCGGATAGGCACCGGAATGCTTGGCCTTGGCTTGTCCTAGCAAGGCATTGCTGGGTTGGGCTCCCTTGGCCTTTTGGGCGCCTTGGACGATGTCTTGCGAAGACCATGGGCACAAGGCCATGGCATATGGTGAGGAAAGGACCACGGTTGCCAAGGTTAGGCACCGGAATGCTTGGCCTTGGCTTGCCCTAGCAGGGCATTGCTGGGTTGGGCTCCCTTGGCCTTTTGGGCGCCTTGGACGATGTCTTGCGAAGACCATGGGCACAAGGCCATGGCATATGGTGAGGAAAGGACCACGGTTGCCAAGGTTAGGCACCGGAATGCTTGGCCTTGGCTTGCCAAAGCAGGGCATTGCTGGGTTGGGCTCCCTTGGCCTTCCGGGCGCCTTGGACACTGTCTTGGGAAGACCATGGGCACAAGGCCATGGCATATGGTGGGGAATGGACCACGGTTGCCAAGGCTAGGCATATAGAGAGGAATCGCATTTTTGCCCGGATAGGCACCGGAATGCTTGGCCTTGGCTTGCCATAGCAGGGCATTGCTGGGTTGGGCTCCCTTGGCCTTCCGGGGGCCTTGGACGCTGTCTTGGGAAGACCATGGGCACAAGGCCATGGCATATAGTGAGGAATGGACCACGGTTGGCAAGGCTAGGCATATAGAGAGGAATGGACCACGGTTGCCAAGGTTGCGCAAGTTTTGGGCATTTTTTGCCCGGATATGCCCAAGTATGCCCCGATAGGCCCGTTACGCCCCGGTATGAACGCGTATGCCCGGATAGACTCGGTATGCCTTGGGATACATGCGTATGCCCCGATAGGCTTGGTACGCCCCGATATGCGCACGTGTGCCCCAGTAGGGCTCGGTATGCCCCGGTATGTACGCGTGTGCCCCGATAGGCCCGGTATGCCCCGATATGCACACGTGTGCCCCAATAGGGGTCGGTATGCCCCGGTAGGTACGCGTGTGCCCCGTAATGCACGTTTCGCAGATCTCCCCGCATGTCCCGCCCCTATATGTAATACTTACTTACTTACTTACTTTCTTTCTTGCTTGCTTGCTTGCTTGCAATGGTTGGGAGTGCCCGGCATGCCCCGCTGCAGAGACCAAGGGCGCAATGACTTGGCACCGCGGATGCCGGGACTCCGGCACTTCCCGTGGCACTGATGGTTGGTTCCAAAGACAAAAGGCCGTGCAAGGCCACCGCACCGCGGATGATTTTGCTCGTGCTGGCGCCGTTGTGTGGCCAAAGAACATGCGCGAATGCTCGTGTCGGAAGGGTTGGTGTCCTGGCCCCGCGGGTGTCACGAATGCTCGGTTGCGAAGACCATGGGACCAGAGCCATGGCACGTCGGATGATGGCTCCAGCTGGCGCCCCGGCACTTTCTGTGGCATTGATGCTCGGTTTCAAAGACAAACGAGCGCAGGGCCAGGGGACCGCGGATGACTGCTCGTGCTGGCCCCGTTGGGCGGCATTGATGGTCGGTTGCAAAGAAAATGCGCGATTGCTCGTGTCGGGGCCTGGCAAGCCAAGGCCAAGCGAGCCATGGCAACGCGGATGATGGCTCCAGCTGGCGCCCCGGCACTTTCTGTGGCATTGATGCTCGGTTTCGAAGACAAACGTGCGCAGGGCCAGGGGACCGCGGAGGACTGCTCGTGCTGGCCCCGTTGGGCGGCATTGATGGTGTGTTGCAGAGAGCATGTGCGATTGCAAGTGTCGGCCGGGTTTGGGTTCCCTTGGGCTTTCGGGTGCCTTGGACGCTGTCTTGCGAAGACCATGGGCACAAGGCCCCGTCCTGGCCCCTTGTTCGATTCGCTCTCGTCTTGCGCTTGCTTCCAAGGTCCTCCATGACCTTCCCCATGGCCTTGCTAGATCCCCCCCATGACGCATGACCTCTGTCCGTTGATTGGTTTTGAGTGCACACCATGCCCGGCTTGGCACCGTGTTGTCGCGTGAGTGGCATTTGGATCGTGCATGCTGGTGGGCTACCTGCCAATGCGCACAAGCCTTGCACACTAGCCTTGCGCACGAGCCTTGCACAAAAGCCTTGGACACAAGCCTTGCGCACAAGCCATGCGCACAAGCCTTGGACGCTAGCCTTGCACACAAGCCATGCATACAAGCCTTGCTCACAAGCCTTGGGCACTGGCCCATC
>NW_027518948.1:100000-102500 GCF_043159265.1 Tasmannia lanceolata | reverse complement strand
CGCATGTCCCGCCCCTATATGTAATACTTACTTACTTACTTACTTTCTTTCTTGCTTGCTTGCTTGCTTGCAATGGTTGGGAGTGCCCGGCATGCCCCGCTGCAGAGACCAAGGGCGCAATGACTTGGCACCGCGGATGCCGGGACTCCGGCACTTCCCGTGGCACTGATGGTTGGTTCCAAAGACAAAAGGCCGTGCAAGGCCACCGCACCGCGGATGATTTTGCTCGTGCTGGCGCCGTTGTGTGGCCAAAGAACATGCGCGAATGCTCGTGTCGGAAGGGTTGGTGTCCTGGCCCCGCGGGTGTCACGAATGCTCGGTTGCGAAGACCATGGGACCAGAGCCATGGCACGTCGGATGATGGCTCCAGCTGGCGCCCCGGCACTTTCTGTGGCATTGATGCTCGGTTTCAAAGACAAACGTGCGCAGTGCCAGGGGACCGCGGATGACTGCTCGTGCTGGCCCCGTTGGGCGGCATTGATGGTCGGTTGCAAAGAAAATGCGCGATTGCTCGTGTCGGGGCCCGGCAAGCCAAGGCCAAGCGAGCCATGGCACGTCGGATGATGGCTCCAGCTGGCGCCCCGGCACTTTCTGTGGCATTGATGCTCGGTTTCAAAGACAAACGTGCGCAGGGCCAGGGGACCGCGGATGACTGCTCGTGCTGGCCCCGTTGGGCGGCATTGATGGTCGGTTGCAAAGAAAATGCGCGATTGCTCGTGTCGGGGCCTGGCAAGCCAAGGCCAAGCGAGCCATGGCAACGCGGATGATGGCTCGCTAGTGCTGGCGCCGTGCACAGTGGCCTCGCACACTCGCCCTGCACGCTTCCCTTGCACGCAGCCTTGCACACTAGCCTCGCATGCGAGCCTTGCACCCTAGCCATGCAAACTAGCCTTGCACGGTAGCCATGCACACAACACACAAGCCGTGCACATTAGCCATGCGCACAAGCCCCGCACACTAGCCTTGCGCACAACCCTTGCACACAAGCCATGCACTCGAGCAATGCACACAAGCCTTGCACTCAAGCAATGCACACAAGCCCTGGACACTAGCCTTGCACACGGGCCTGGCACACAAGCCTTGGGCACTAGCCTTGCGCACTAGCGTTCCACATGAGCCTTGCACACTAGCCTTGGACACTAGCCTTGCACACAGGCCTTGCACACTAGGCATGCTTGGGCGAGCTGATCCCGCATCAAGTCGACGGGTCTAGGCATTCTTGGGCGCAGATCCCGCATCGTCTCGTCGCGTCTGGGCGCAAACACGTCGCGTCTCGTTGCGTCTTCAGAAGTCGTCGCTAACAGCACCTTTGGTTGCCACTGGTGGTTAGGCTGGTTGGTTGCGCAAACCCTATAGGAGGGTGGCATGCTGGTGGGCGTTTTTGCCCGGATAGGCACTAGAATGTGCAGATTTTGGGCGTTTTTGCCTGGATAGGCTAAGGAATGGGCATGCTTTGGGCGTTTTTGCCCGGATAGGCACCGGAATGCTTGGCCTTGGCTTGTCCTAGCAAGGCATTGCTGGGTTGGGCTCCCTTGGCCTTTTGGGCGCCTTGGACGATGTCTTGCGAAGACCATGGGCACAAGGCCATGGCATATGGTGAGGAAAGGACCACGGTTGCCAAGGTTAGGCACCGGAATGCTTGGCCTTGGCTTGCCAAAGCAGGGCATTGCTGGGTTGGGCTCCCTTGGCCTTCCGGGCGCCTTGGACACTGTCTTGGGAAGACCATGGGCACAAGGCCATGGCATATGGTGGGGAATGGACCACGGTTGCCAAGGCTAGGCATATAGAGAGGAATTGCATTTTTGCCCGGATAGGCACCGGAATGCTTGGCCTTGGCTTGCCATAGCAGGGCATTGCTGGGTTGGGCTCCCTTGGCCTTCCGGGGGCCTTGGACGCTGTCTTGGGAAGACCATGGGCACAAGGCCATGGCATATAGTGAGGAATGGACCACGGTTGGCAAGGCTAGGCATATAGAGAGGAATGGACCACGGTTGCCAAGGTTGCGCAAGTTTTGGGCATTTTTTGCCCGGATATGCCCAAGTATGCCCCGATAGGCCCGTTACGCCCCGGTATGAACGCGTATGCCCGGATTGACTCGGTATGCCTTGGGATACATGCGTATGCCCCGATAGGCTTGGTACGCCCCGATATGCGCACGTGTGCCCCAGTAGGGCTCGGTATGCCCCGGTATGTACGCGTGTGCCCCGATAGGCCCGGTATGCCCCGATATGCACACGTGTGCCCCAATAGGGGTCGGTATGCCCCGGTAGGTACGCGTGTGCCCCGTAATGCACGTTTCGCAGATCTCCCCGCATGTCCCGCCCCTATATGTAATACTTACTTACTTACTTACTTTCTTTCTTGCTTGCTTGCTTGCTTGCAATGGTTGGGAGTGCCCGGCATGCCCCGCTGCAGAGACCAAGGGCGCAATGACTTGGCACCGCGGATGCCGGGACTCCGGCACTTCCCGTGGCACTGATGGTTGGTTCCAAAGACAAAA
>NW_027518948.1:87500-90000 GCF_043159265.1 Tasmannia lanceolata | reverse complement strand
GCAAGGCATTGCTGGGTTGGGCTCCCTTGGCCTTTTGGGCGCCTTGGACGATGTCTTGCGAAGACCATGGGCACAAGGCCATGGCATATGGTGAGGAAAGGACCACGGTTGCCAAGGTTAGGCACCGGAATGCTTGGCCTTGGCTTGCCCTAGCAGGGCATTGCTGGGTTGGGCTCCCTTGGCCTTTTGGGCGCCTTGGACGATGTCTTGCGAAGACCATGGGCACAAGGCCATGGCATATGGTGAGGAAAGGACCACGGTTGCCAAGGTTAGGCACCGGAATGCTTGGCCTTGGCTTGCCAAAGCAGGGCATTGCTGGGTTGGGCTCCCTTGGCCTTCCGGGCGCCTTGGACACTGTCTTGGGAAGACCATGGGCACAAGGCCATGGCATATGGTGGGGAATGGACCACGGTTGCCAAGGCTAGGCATATAGAGAGGAATCGCATTTTTGCCCGGATAGGCACCGGAATGCTTGGCCTTGGCTTGCCATAGCAGGGCATTGCTGGGTTGGGCTCCCTTGGCCTTCCGGGGGCCTTGGACGCTGTCTTGGGAAGACCATGGGCACAAGGCCATGGCATATAGTGAGGAATGGACCACGGTTGGCAAGGCTAGGCATATAGAGAGGAATGGACCACGGTTGCCAAGGTTGCGCAAGTTTTGGGCATTTTTTGCCCGGATATGCCCAAGTATGCCCCGATAGGCCCGTTACGCCCCGGTATGAACGCGTATGCCCGGATAGACTCGGTATGCCTTGGGATACATGCGTATGCCCCGATAGGCTTGGTACGCCCCGATATGCGCACGTGTGCCCCAGTAGGGCTCGGTATGCCCCGGTATGTACGCGTGTGCCCCGATAGGCCCAGTATGCCCCGATATGCACACGTGTGCCCCAATAGGGGTCGGTATGCCCCGGTAGGTACGCGTGTGCCCCGTAATGCACGTTTCGCAGATCTCCCCGCATGTCCCGCCCCTATATGTAATACTTACTTACTTACTTACTTTCTTTCTTGCTTGCTTGCTTGCTTGCAATGGTTGGGAGTGCCCGGCATGCCCCGCTGCAGAGACCAAGGGCGCAATGACTTGGCACCGCGGATGCCGGGACTCCGGCACTTCCCGTGGCACTGATGGTTGGTTCCAAAGACAAAAGGCCGTGCAAGGCCACCGCACCGCGGATGATTTTGCTCGTGCTGGCGCCGTTGTGTGGCCAAAGAACATGCGCGAATGCTCGTGTCGGAAGGGTTGGTGTCCTGGCCCCGCGGGTGTCACGAATGCTCGGTTGCGAAGACCATGGGACCAGAGCCATGGCACGTCGGATGATGGCTCCAGCTGGCGCCCCGGCACTTTCTGTGGCATTGATGCTCGGTTTCAAAGACAAACGTGCGCAGGGCCAGGGGACCGCGGATGACTGCTCGTGCTGGCCCCGTTGGGCGGCATTGATGGTCGGTTGCAAAGAAAATGCGCGATTGCTCGTGTCGGGGCCTGGCAAGCCAAGGCCAAGCGAGCCATGGCAACGCGGATGATGGCTCCAGCTGGCGCCCCGGCACTTTCTGTGGCATTGATGCTCGGTTTCGAAGACAAACGTGCGCAGGGCCAGGGGACCGCGGAGGACTGCTCGTGCTGGCCCCGTTGGGCGGCATTGATGGTGTGTTGCAGAGAGCATGTGCGATTGCAAGTGTCGGCCGGGTTTGGGTTCCCTTGGGCTTTCGGGTGCCTTGGACGCTGTCTTGCGAAGACCATGGGCACAAGGCCCCGTCCTGGCCCCTTGTTCGATTCGCTCTCGTCTTGCGCTTGCTTCCAAGGTCCTCCATGACCTTCCCCATGGCCTTGCTAGATCCCCCCCATGACGCATGACCTCTGTCCGTTGATTGGTTTTGAGTGCACACCATGCCCGGCTTGGCACCGTGTTGTCGCGTGAGTGGCATTTGGATCGTGCATGCTGGTGGGCTACCTGCCAATGCGCACAAGCCTTGCACACTAGCCTTGCGCACGAGCCTTGCACAAAAGCCTTGGACACAAGCCTTGCGCACAAGCCATGCGCACAAGCCTTGGACGCTAGCCTTGCACACAAGCCATGCATACAAGCCTTGCTCACAAGCCTTGGGCACTGGCCCATCGCAGTAGCCTTGCACACAAGCCTTGCGCACTAGCTTTGGGCACGAGCCTTGCGCACTTGCCTTGGGCACTAGCCTTGCACACAACCCTTGGGAACTAGCCTTGCGCACCAGCCTTGCCCACAAGCCTTGCACACCAGCCTTGCACACTAGCCTTGCATACAAGCCTTGCACACTAGCCTTGCACACAGGCCATGCTCACTAGCCTTGGGCACTAGCCTTGCACACAGACCTTGGGCACTAGCCTTGCGCACTAGCCTTGCCCACGAGCCTTGCACACTAGCCTTGCACGCAGGCCTTGCACGCTAGGCATGCTTGGGCCAGCAGCTCCCGCATCAAGTCGGCGGGTGTAGGCACGGTTGGGCGCAGATCCCGCATCGCCTCGTCGC
>NW_027518948.1:75000-77500 GCF_043159265.1 Tasmannia lanceolata | reverse complement strand
CACTTTCTGTGGCATTGATGCTCGGTTTCAAAGACAAACGTGCGCAGTGCCAGGGGACCGCGGATGACTGCTCGTGCTGGCCCCGTTGGGCGGCATTGATGGTCGGTTGCAAAGAAAATGCGCGATTGCTCGTGTCGGGGCCCGGCAAGCCAAGGCCAAGCGAGCCATGGCACGTCGGATGATGGCTCCAGCTGGCGCCCCGGCACTTTCTGTGGCATTGATGCTCGGTTTCAAAGACAAACGTGCGCAGGGCCAGGGGACCGCGGATGACTGCTCGTGCTGGCCCCGTTGGGCGGCATTGATGGTCGGTTGCAAAGAAAATGCGCGATTGCTCGTGTCGGGGCCTGGCAAGCCAAGGCCAAGCGAGCCATGGCAACGCGGATGATGGCTCGCTAGTGCTGGCGCCGTGCACAGTGGCCTCGCACACTCGCCCTGCACGCTTCCCTTGCACGCAGCCTTGCACACTAGCCTCGCATGCGAGCCTTGCACCCTAGCCATGCAAACTAGCCTTGCACGGTAGCCATGCACACAAGCCGTGCACATTAGCCATGCGCACAAGCCCCGCACACTAGCCTTGCGCACAACCCTTGCACACAAGCCATGCACTCGAGCAATGCACACAAGCCTTGCACTCAAGCAATGCACACAAGCCCTGGACACTAGCCTTGCACACGGGCCTGGCACACAAGCCTTGGGCACTAGCCTTGCGCACTAGCGTTCCACATGAGCCTTGCACACTAGCCTTGGACACTAGCCTTGCACACAGGCCTTGCACACTAGGCATGCTTGGGCGAGCTGATCCCGCATCAAGTCGACGGGTCTAGGCATTCTTGGGCGCAGATCCCGCATCGTCTCGTCGCGTCTGGGCGCAAACACGTCGCGTCTCGTTGCGTCTTCAGAAGTCGTCGCTAACAGCACCTTTGGTTGCCACTGGTGGTTAGGCTGGTTGGTTGCGCAAACCCTATAGGAGGGTGGCATGCTGGTGGGCGTTTTTGCCCGGATAGGCACTAGAATGTGCAGATTTTGGGCGTTTTTGCCTGGATAGGCTAAGGAATGGGCATGCTTTGGGCGTTTTTGCCCGGATAGGCACCGGAATGCTTGGCCTTGGCTTGTCCTAGCAAGGCATTGCTGGGTTGGGCTCCCTTGGCCTTTTGGGCGCCTTGGACGATGTCTTGCGAAGACCATGGGCACAAGGCCATGGCATATGGTGAGGAAAGGACCACGGTTGCCAAGGTTAGGCACCGGAATGCTTGGCCTTGGCTTGCCAAAGCAGGGCATTGCTGGGTTGGGCTCCCTTGGCCTTCCGGGCGCCTTGGACACTGTCTTGGGAAGACCATGGGCACAAGGCCATGGCATATGGTGGGGAATGGACCACGGTTGCCAAGGCTAGGCATATAGAGAGGAATTGCATTTTTGCCCGGATAGGCACCGGAATGCTTGGCCTTGGCTTGCCATAGCAGGGCATTGCTGGGTTGGGCTCCCTTGGCCTTCCGGGGGCCTTGGACGCTGTCTTGGGAAGACCATGGGCACAAGGCCATGGCATATAGTGAGGAATGGACCACGGTTGGCAAGGCTAGGCATATAGAGAGGAATGGACCACGGTTGCCAAGGTTGCGCAAGTTTTGGGCATTTTTTGCCCGGATATGCCCAAGTATGCCCCGATAGGCCCGTTACGCCCCGGTATGAACGCGTATGCCCGGATTGACTCGGTATGCCTTGGGATACATGCGTATGCCCCGATAGGCTTGGTACGCCCCGATATGCGCACGTGTGCCCCAGTAGGGCTCGGTATGCCCCGGTATGTACGCGTGTGCCCCGATAGGCCCGGTATGCCCCGATATGCACACGTGTGCCCCAATAGGGGTCGGTATGCCCCGGTAGGTACGCGTGTGCCCCGTAATGCACGTTTCGCAGATCTCCCCGCATGTCCCGCCCCTATATGTAATACTTACTTACTTACTTACTTTCTTTCTTGCTTGCTTGCTTGCTTGCAATGTTTGGGAGTGCCCGGCATGCCCCGCTGCAGAGACCAAGGGCGCAATGACTTGGCACCGCGGATGCCGGGACTCCGGCACTTCCCGTGGCACTGATGGTTGGTTCCAAAGACAAAAGGCCGTGCAAGGCCACCGCACCGCGGATGATTTTGCTCGTGCTGGCGCCGTTGTGTGGCCAAAGAACATGCGTGAATGCTCGTGTCGGAAGGGTTGGTGTCCTGGCCCCGCGGGTGTCACGAATGCTCGGTTGCGAAGACCATGGGACCAGAGCCATGGCACGTCGGATGATGGCTCCAGCTGGCGCCCCGGCACTTTCTGTGGCATTGATGCTCGGTTTCAAAGACAAACGTGCGCAGGGCCAGGGGACCGCGGATGACTGCTCGTGCTGGCCCCGTTGGGCGGCATTGATGGTCGGTTGCAAAGAAAATGCGCGATTGCTCGTGTCGGGGCCTGGCAAGCCAAGGCCAAGCGAGCCATGGCAACGCGGATGATGGCTCCAGCTGGCG
>NW_027518948.1:62500-65000 GCF_043159265.1 Tasmannia lanceolata | reverse complement strand
TATGGTGGGGAATGGACCACGGTTGCCAAGGCTAGGCATATAGAGAGGAATCGCATTTTTGCCCGGATAGGCACCGGAATGCTTGGCCTTGGCTTGCCATAGCAGGGCATTGCTGGGTTGGGCTCCCTTGGCCTTCCGGGGGCCTTGGACGCTGTCTTGGGAAGACCATGGGCACAAGGCCATGGCATATAGTGAGGAATGGACCACGGTTGGCAAGGCTAGGCATATAGAGAGGAATGGACCACGGTTGCCAAGGTTGCGCAAGTTTTGGGCATTTTTTGCCCGGATATGCCCAAGTATGCCCCGATAGGCCCGTTACGCCCCGGTATGAACGCGTATGCCCGGATAGACTCGGTATGCCTTGGGATACATGCGTATGCCCCGATAGGCTTGGTACGCCCCGATATGCGCACGTGTGCCCCAGTAGGGCTCGGTATGCCCCGGTATGTACGCGTGTGCCCCGATAGGCCCGGTATGCCCCGATATGCACACGTGTGCCCCAATAGGGGTCGGTATGCCCCGGTAGGTACGCGTGTGCCCCGTAATGCACGTTTCGCAGATCTCCCCGCATGTCCCGCCCCTATATGTAATACTTACTTACTTACTTACTTTCTTTCTTGCTTGCTTGCTTGCTTGCAATGGTTGGGAGTGCCCGGCATGCCCCGCTGCAGAGACCAAGGGCGCAATGACTTGGCACCGCGGATGCCGGGACTCCGGCACTTCCCGTGGCACTGATGGTTGGTTCCAAAGACAAAAGGCCGTGCAAGGCCACCGCACCGCGGATGATTTTGCTCGTGCTGGCGCCGTTGTGTGGCCAAAGAACATGCGCGAATGCTCGTGTCGGAAGGGTTGGTGTCCTGGCCCCGCGGGTGTCACGAATGCTCGGTTGCGAAGACCATGGGACCAGAGCCATGGCACGTCGGATGATGGCTCCAGCTGGCGCCCCGGCACTTTCTGTGGCATTGATGCTCGGTTTCAAAGACAAACGAGCGCAGGGCCAGGGGACCGCGGATGACTGCTCGTGCTGGCCCCGTTGGGCGGCATTGATGGTCGGTTGCAAAGAAAATGCGCGATTGCTCGTGTCGGGGCCTGGCAAGCCAAGGCCAAGCGAGCCATGGCAACGCGGATGATGGCTCCAGCTGGCGCCCCGGCACTTTCTGTGGCATTGATGCTCGGTTTCGAAGACAAACGTGCGCAGGGCCAGGGGACCGCGGAGGACTGCTCGTGCTGGCCCCGTTGGGCGGCATTGATGGTGTGTTGCAGAGAGCATGTGCGATTGCAAGTGTCGGCCGGGTTTGGGTTCCCTTGGGCTTTCGGGTGCCTTGGACGCTGTCTTGCGAAGACCATGGGCACAAGGCCCCGTCCTGGCCCCTTGTTCGATTCGCTCTCGTCTTGCGCTTGCTTCCAAGGTCCTCCATGACCTTCCCCATGGCCTTGCTAGATCCCCCCCATGACGCATGACCTCTGTCCGTTGATTGGTTTTGAGTGCACACCATGCCCGGCTTGGCACCGTGTTGTCGCGTGAGTGGCATTTGGATCGTGCATGCTGGTGGGCTACCTGCCAATGCGCACAAGCCTTGCACACTAGCCTTGCGCACGAGCCTTGCACAAAAGCCTTGGACACAAGCCTTGCGCACAAGCCATGCGCACAAGCCTTGGACGCTAGCCTTGCACACAAGCCATGCATACAAGCCTTGCTCACAAGCCTTGGGCACTGGCCCATCGCAGTAGCCTTGCACACAAGCCTTGCGCACTAGCTTTGGGCACGAGCCTTGCGCACTTGCCTTGGGCACTAGCCTTGCACACAACCCTTGGGAACTAGCCTTGCGCACCAGCCTTGCCCACAAGCCTTGCACACCAGCCTTGCACACTAGCCTTGCATACAAGCCTTGCACACTAGCCTTGCACACAGGCCATGCTCACTAGCCTTGGGCACTAGCCTTGCACACAGACCTTGGGCACTAGCCTTGCGCACTAGCCTTGCCCACGAGCCTTGCACACTAGCCTTGCACGCAGGCCTTGCACGCTAGGCATGCTTGGGCCAGCAGCTCCCGCATCAAGTCGGCGGGTGTAGGCACGGTTGGGCGCAGATCCCGCATCGCCTCGTCGCGTCTGGGCGCAAACCCGTCGCGTCTCGTTGCGTCTTCAGAAGTCGTCGCTAACAGCACCTTTGGTTGCCACTGGTGGTTAGGCGGGTTGGTTGCGCAAACCCTATAGGAGGGTGGCATGCTGCGGGGCGCTGGAATGCGCAGGCTTAGGGCGTTTTTGCCCGGATAGGCACTGGAATGTGCTGGTTTTGGGCGTTTTTGCCTGGATAGGCTAAGGAATGGGCATGCTTTGGGCGTTTTCCCCGGATAGGCACTGGAATGGGCTGGTTTTGGGCGTTTTTGCCTGGATAGGCTAACGAATGGGGCATGCTTTGGGCGTTTTTGCCCGGGTAGGCACTGGAATGCCTGGCCTTGGCTGGGCATTGCTGGGTTGGGCTCCCTTGGCCTTTCAG
>NW_027518948.1:37500-42500 GCF_043159265.1 Tasmannia lanceolata | reverse complement strand
AGGCATATAGAGAGGAATGGACCACGGTTGCCAAGGTTGCGCAAGTTTTGGGCATTTTTTGCCCGGATATGCCCAAGTATGCCCCGATAGGCCCGTTACGCCCCGGTATGAACGCGTATGCCCGGATAGACTCGGTATGCCTTGGGATACATGCGTATGCCCCGATAGGCTTGGTACGCCCCGATATGCGCACGTGTGCCCCAGTAGGGCTCGGTATGCCCCGGTATGTACGCGTGTGCCCCGATAGGCCCGGTATGCCCTGATAGGCCCGGTATGCCCCGATATGCACACGTGTGCCCCAATAGGGGTCGGTATGCCCCGGTAGGTACGCGTGTGCCCCGTAATGCACGTTTCGCAGATCTCCCCGCATGTCCCGCCCCTATATGTAATACTTACTTACTTACTTACTTTCTTTCTTGCTTGCTTGCTTGCTTGCAATGGTTGGGAGTGCCCGGCATGCCCCGCTGCAGAGACCAAGGGCGCAATGACTTGGCACCGCGGATGCCGGGACTCCGGCACTTCCCGTGGCACTGATGGTTGGTTCCAAAGACAAAAGGCCGTGCAAGGCCACCGCACCGCGGATGATTTTGCTCGTGCTGGCGCCGTTGTGTGGCCAAAGAACATGCGCGAATGCTCGTGTCGGAAGGGTTGGTGTCCTGGCCCCGCGGGTGTCACGAATGCTCGGTTGCGAAGACCATGGGACCAGAGCCATGGCACGTCGGATGATGGCTCCAGCTGGCGCCCCGGCACTTTCTGTGGCATTGATGCTCGGTTTCAAAGACAAACGTGCGCAGTGCCAGGGGACCGCGGATGACTGCTCGTGCTGGCCCCGTTGGGCGGCATTGATGGTCGGTTGCAAAGAAAATGCGCGATTGCTCGTGTCGGGGCCCGGCAAGCCAAGGCCAAGCGAGCCATGGCACGTCGGATGATGGCTCCAGCTGGCGCCCCGGCACTTTCTGTGGCATTGATGCTCGGTTTCAAAGACAAACGTGCGCAGGGCCAGGGGACCGCGGATGACTGCTCGTGCTGGCCCCGTTGGGCGGCATTGATGGTCGGTTGCAAAGAAAATGCGCGATTGCTCGTGTCGGGGCCTGGCAAGCCAAGGCCAAGCGAGCCATGGCAACGCGGATGATGGCTCGCTAGTGCTGGCGCCGTGCACAGTGGCCTCGCACACTCGCCCTGCACGCTTCCCTTGCACGCAGCCTTGCACACTAGCCTCGCATGCGAGCCTTGCACCCTAGCCATGCAAACTAGCCTTGCACGGTAGCCATGCACACAAGCCGTGCACATTAGCCATGCGCACAAGCCCCGCACACTAGCCTTGCGCACAACCCTTGCACACAAGCCATGCACTCGAGCAATGCACACAAGCCTTGCACTCAAGCAATGCACACAAGCCCTGGACACTAGCCTTGCACACGGGCCTGGCACACAAGCCTTGGGCACTAGCCTTGCGCACTAGCGTTCCACATGAGCCTTGCACACTAGCCTTGGACACTAGCCTTGCACACAGGCCTTGCACACTAGGCATGCTTGGGCGAGCTGATCCCGCATCAAGTCGACGGGTCTAGGCATTCTTGGGCGCAGATCCCGCATCGTCTCGTCGCGTCTGGGCGCAAACACGTCGCGTCTCGTTGCGTCTTCAGAAGTCGTCGCTAACAGCACCTTTGGTTGCCACTGGTGGTTAGGCTGGTTGGTTGCGCAAACCCTATAGGAGGGTGGCATGCTGGTGGGCGTTTTTGCCCGGATAGGCACTAGAATGTGCAGATTTTGGGCGTTTTTGCCTGGATAGGCTAAGGAATGGGCATGCTTTGGGCGTTTTTGCCCGGATAGGCACCGGAATGCTTGGCCTTGGCTTGTCCTAGCAAGGCATTGCTGGGTTGGGCTCCCTTGGCCTTTTGGGCGCCTTGGACGATGTCTTGCGAAGACCATGGGCACAAGGCCATGGCATATGGTGAGGAAAGGACCACGGTTGCCAAGGTTAGGCACCGGAATGCTTGGCCTTGGCTTGCCAAAGCAGGGCATTGCTGGGTTGGGCTCCCTTGGCCTTCCGGGCGCCTTGGACACTGTCTTGGGAAGACCATGGGCACAAGGCCATGGCATATGGTGGGGAATGGACCACGGTTGCCAAGGCTAGGCATATAGAGAGGAATTGCATTTTTGCCCGGATAGGCACCGGAATGCTTGGCCTTGGCTTGCCATAGCAGGGCATTGCTGGGTTGGGCTCCCTTGGCCTTCCGGGGGCCTTGGACGCTGTCTTGGGAAGACCATGGGCACAAGGCCATGGCATATAGTGAGGAATGGACCACGGTTGGCAAGGCTAGGCATATAGAGAGGAATGGACCACGGTTGCCAAGGTTGCGCAAGTTTTGGGCATTTTTTGCCCGGATATGCCCAAGTATGCCCCGATAGGCCCGTTACGCCCCGGTATAAACGCGTATGCCCGGATTGACTCGGTATGCCTTGGGATACATGCGTATGCCCCGATAGGCTTGGTACGCCCCGATATGCGCACGTGTGCCCCAGTAGGGCTCGGTATGCCCCGGTATGTACGCGTGTGCCCCGATAGGCCCGGTATGCCCCGATATGCACACGTGTGCCCCAATAGGGGTCGGTATGCCCCGGTAGGTACGCGTGTGCCCCGTAATGCACGTTTCGCAGATCTCCCCGCATGTCCCGCCCCTATATGTAATACTTACTTACTTACTTACTTTCTTTCTTGCTTGCTTGCTTGCTTGCAATGGTTGGGAGTGCCCGGCATGCCCCGCTGCAGAGACCAAGGGCGCAATGACTTGGCACCGCGGATGCCGGGACTCCGGCACTTCCCGTGGCACTGATGGTTGGTTCCAAAGACAAAAGGCCGTGCAAGGCCACCGCACCGCGGATGATTTTGCTCGTGCTGGCGCCGTTGTGTGGCCAAAGAACATGCGCGAATGCTCGTGTCGGAAGGGTTGGTGTCCTGGCCCCGCGGGTGTCACGAATGCTCGGTTGCGAAGACCATGGGACCAGAGCCATGGCACGTCGGATGATGGCTCCAGCTGGCGCCCCGGCACTTTCTGTGGCATTGATGCTCGGTTTCAAAGACAAACGTGCGCAGGGCCAGGGGACCGCGGATGACTGCTCGTGCTGGCCCCGTTGGGCGGCATTGATGGTCGGTTGCAAAGAAAATGCGCGATTGCTCGTGTCGGGGCCTGGCAAGCCAAGGCCAAGCGAGCCATGGCAACGCGGATGATGGCTCCAGCTGGCGCCCCGGCACTTTCTGTGGCATTGATGCTCGGTTTCGAAGACAAACGTGCGCAGGGCCAGGGGACCGCGGAGGACTGCTCGTGCTGGCCCCGTTGGGCGGCATTGATGGTGTGTTGCAGAGAGCATGTGCGATTGCAAGTGTCGGCCGGGTTTGGGTTCCCTTGGGCTTTCGGGTGCCTTGGACGCTGTCTTGCGAAGACCATGGGCACAAGGCCCCGTCCTGGCCCCTTGTTCGATTCGCTCTCGTCTTGCGCTTGCTTCCAAGGTCCTCCATGACCTTCCCCATGGCCTTGCTAGATCCCCCCCATGACGCATGACCTCTGTCCGTTGATTGGTTTTGAGTGCACACCATGCCCGGCTTGGCACCGTGTTGTCGCGTGAGTGGCATTTGGATCGTGCATGCTGGTGGGCTACCTGCCAATGCGCACAAGCCTTGCACACTAGCCTTGCGCACGAGCCTTGCACAAAAGCCTTGGACACAAGCCTTGCGCACAAGCCATGCGCACAAGCCTTGGACGCTAGCCTTGCACACAAGCCATGCATACAAGCCTTGCTCACAAGCCTTGGGCACTGGCCCATCGCAGTAGCCTTGCACACAAGCCTTGCGCACTAGCTTTGGGCACGAGCCTTGCGCACTTGCCTTGGGCACTAGCCTTGCACACAACCCTTGGGAACTAGCCTTGCGCACCAGCCTTGCCCACAAGCCTTGCACACCAGCCTTGCACACTAGCCTTGCATACAAGCCTTGCACACTAGCCTTGCACACAGGCCATGCTCACTAGCCTTGGGCACTAGCCTTGCACACAGACCTTGGGCACTAGCCTTGCGCACTAGCCTTGCCCACGAGCCTTGCACACTAGCCTTGCACGCAGGCCTTGCACGCTAGGCATGCTTGGGCCAGCAGCTCCCGCATCAAGTCGGCGGGTGTAGGCACGGTTGGGCGCAGATCCCGCATCGCCTCGTCGCGTCTGGGCGCAAACCCGTCGCGTCTCGTTGCGTCTTCAGAAGTCGTCGCTAACAGCACCTTTGGTTGCCACTGGTGGTTAGGCGGGTTGGTTGCGCAAACCCTATAGGAGGGTGGCATGCTGCGGGGCGCTGGAATGCGCAGGCTTAGGGCGTTTTTGCCCGGATAGGCACTGGAATGTGCTGGTTTTGGGCGTTTTTGCCTGGATAGGCTAAGGAATGGGCATGCTTTGGGCGTTTTCCCCGGATAGGCACTGGAATGGGCTGGTTTTGGGCGTTTTTGCCTGGATAGGCTAACGAATGGGGCATGCTTTGGGCGTTTTTGCCCGGGTAGGCACTGGAATGCCTGGCCTTGGCTGGGCATTGCTGGGTTGGGCTCCCTTGGCCTTTCAGGCGCCTTGGATGCTGTCTTGTGAAGACCATGGGCACAAGGCCATGGCATATAGTGGGGAATGGACCATGGTTGCCAAGGTTAGGCAATATAGAGGGCGGTGGGCGAGTAGGCCATGGCGTCACTTGTTTGCCCGTGTTTGCTCCCTTTGTGCGTTGTTTGGTTTTGGGAGCACACCTACCTTGCTAGGCTCGGCGGCTTACCCCTGCCCTTGTGGGTACTGGGTTGCACGTCTGTTTGCAACCCTATGGCTTGGTTGCTGCTGGCTTGGTTGGGTAGTTTGCCTCCGCCAATGCGCACAAGGGTTCCTTTTCTTCGTACCTGTGAGCTTACCTCCCTTGTTCGATTTGCTTTTGTATTGCGCTTTCTTACAGGGTCTCTCCAATGAGCTTCCCCCCCC
>NW_027518948.1:27500-30000 GCF_043159265.1 Tasmannia lanceolata | reverse complement strand
AGTCCTTGCACACTAGGCATGCTTGGGCGAGCTGATCCCGCATCAAGTCGACGGGTCTAGGCATTCTTGGGCGCAGATCCCGCATCGTCTCGTCGCGTCTGGGCGCAAACACGTCGCGTCTCGTTGCGTCTTCAGAAGTCGTCGCTAACAGCACCTTTGGTTGCCACTGGTGGTTAGGCTGGTTGGTTGCGCAAACCCTATAGGAGGGTGGCATGCTGGTGGGCGTTTTTGCCCGGATAGGCACTAGAATGTGCAGATTTTGGGCGTTTTTGCCTGGATAGGCTAAGGAATGGGCATGCTTTGGGCGTTTTTGCCCGGATAGGCACCGGAATGCTTGGCCTTGGCTTGTCCTAGCAAGGCATTGCTGGGTTGGGCTCCCTTGGCCTTTTGGGCGCCTTGGACGATGTCTTGCGAAGACCATGGGCACAAGGCCATGGCATATGGTGAGGAAAGGACCACGGTTGCCAAGGTTAGGCACCGGAATGCTTGGCCTTGGCTTGCCCTAGCAGGGCATTGCTGGGTTGGGCTCCCTTGGCCTTTTGGGCGCCTTGGACGATGTCTTGCGAAGACCATGGGCACAAGGCCATGGCATATGGTGAGGAAAGGACCACGGTTGCCAAGGTTAGGCACCGGAATGCTTGGCCTTGGCTTGCCAAAGCAGGGCATTGCTGGGTTGGGCTCCCTTGGCCTTCCGGGCGCCTTGGACACTGTCTTGGGAAGACCATGGGCACAAGGCCATGGCATATGGTGGGGAATGGACCACGGTTGCCAAGGCTAGGCATATAGAGAGGAATCGCATTTTTGCCCGGATAGGCACCGGAATGCTTGGCCTTGGCTTGCCATAGCAGGGCATTGCTGGGTTGGGCTCCCTTGGCCTTCCGGGGGCCTTGGACGCTGTCTTGGGAAGACCATGGGCACAAGGCCATGGCATATAGTGAGGAATGGACCACGGTTGGCAAGGCTAGGCATATAGAGAGGAATGGACCACGGTTGCCAAGGTTGCGCAAGTTTTGGGCATTTTTTGCCCGGATATGCCCAAGTATGCCCCGATAGGCCCGTTACGCCCCGGTATGAACGCGTATGCCCGGATAGACTCGGTATGCCTTGGGATACATGCGTATGCCCCGATAGGCTTGGTACGCCCCGATATGCGCACGTGTGCCCCAGTAGGGCTCGGTATGCCCCGGTATGTACGCGTGTGCCCCGATAGGCCCGGTATGCCCCGATAGGTATGCATATGCACACGTGTGCCCCAATAGGGGTCGGTATGCCCCGGTAGGTACGCGTGTGCCCCGTAATGCACGTTTCGCAGATCTCCCCGCATGTCCCGCCCCTATATGTAATACTTACTTACTTACTTACTTTCTTTCTTGCTTGCTTGCTTGCTTGCAATGGTTGGGAGTGCCCGGCATGCCCCGCTGCAGAGACCAAGGGCGCAATGACTTGGCACCGCGGATGCCGGGACTCCGGCACTTCCCGTGGCACTGATGGTTGGTTCCAAAGACAAAAGGCCGTGCAAGGCCACCGCACCGCGGATGATTTTGCTCGTGCTGGCGCCGTTGTGTGGCCAAAGAACATGCGCGAATGCTCGTGTCGGAAGGGTTGGTGTCCTGGCCCCGCGGGTGTCACGAATGCTCGGTTGCGAAGACCATGGGACCAGAGCCATGGCACGTCGGATGATGGCTCCAGCTGGCGCCCCGGCACTTTCTGTGGCATTGATGCTCGGTTTCAAAGACAAACGAGCGCAGGGCCAGGGGACCGCGGATGACTGCTCGTGCTGGCCCCGTTGGGCGGCATTGATGGTCGGTTGCAAAGAAAATGCGCGATTGCTCGTGTCGGGGCCTGGCAAGCCAAGGCCAAGCGAGCCATGGCAACGCGGATGATGGCTCCAGCTGGCGCCCCGGCACTTTCTGTGGCATTGATGCTCGGTTTCGAAGACAAACGTGCGCAGGGCCAGGGGACCGCGGAGGACTGCTCGTGCTGGCCCCGTTGGGCGGCATTGATGGTGTGTTGCAGAGAGCATGTGCGATTGCAAGTGTCGGCCGGGTTTGGGTTCCCTTGGGCTTTCGGGTGCCTTGGACGCTGTCTTGCGAAGACCATGGGCACAAGGCCCCGTCCTGGCCCCTTGTTCGATTCGCTCTCGTCTTGCGCTTGCTTCCAAGGTCCTCCATGACCTTCCCCATGGCCTTGCTAGATCCCCCCCATGACGCATGACCTCTGTCCGTTGATTGGTTTTGAGTGCACACCATGCCCGGCTTGGCACCGTGTTGTCGCGGTTGTCGCGTGAGTGGCATTTGGATCGTGCATGCTGGTGGGCTACCTGCCAATGCGCACAAGCCTTGCACACTAGCCTTGCGCACGAGCCTTGCACAAAAGCCTTGGACACAAGCCTTGCGCACAAGCCTTGGACGCTAGCCTTGCACACAAGCCATGCATACAAGCCTTGCTCACAAGCCTTGGGCACTGGCCCATCGCAGTAGCCTTGCACACAAGCCTTGCG
>NW_027518948.1:15000-17500 GCF_043159265.1 Tasmannia lanceolata | reverse complement strand
ACTTTCTTTCTTGCTTGCTTGCTTGCTTGCAATGGTTGGGAGTGCCCGGCATGCCCCGCTGCAGAGACCAAGGGCGCAATGACTTGGCACCGCGGATGCCGGGACTCCGGCACTTCCCGTGGCACTGATGGTTGGTTCCAAAGACAAAAGGCCGTGCAAGGCCACCGCACCGCGGATGATTTTGCTCGTGCTGGCGCCGTTGTGTGGCCAAAGAACATGCGCGAATGCTCGTGTCGGAAGGGTTGGTGTCCTGGCCCCGCGGGTGTCACGAATGCTCGGTTGCGAAGACCATGGGACCAGAGCCATGGCACGTCGGATGATGGCTCCAGCTGGCGCCCCGGCACTTTCTGTGGCATTGATGCTCGGTTTCAAAGACAAACGTGCGCAGTGCCAGGGGACCGCGGATGACTGCTCGTGCTGGCCCCGTTGGGCGGCATTGATGGTCGGTTGCAAAGAAAATGCGCGATTGCTCGTGTCGGGGCCCGGCAAGCCAAGGCCAAGCGAGCCATGGCACGTCGGATGATGGCTCCAGCTGGCGCCCCGGCACTTTCTGTGGCATTGATGCTCGGTTTCAAAGACAAACGTGCGCAGGGCCAGGGGACCGCGGATGACTGCTCGTGCTGGCCCCGTTGGGCGGCATTGATGGTCGGTTGCAAAGAAAATGCGCGATTGCTCGTGTCGGGGCCTGGCAAGCCAAGGCCAAGCGAGCCATGGCAACGCGGATGATGGCTCGCTAGTGCTGGCGCCGTGCACAGTGGCCTCGCACACTCGCCCTGCACGCTTCCCTTGCACGCAGCCTTGCACACTAGCCTCGCATGCGAGCCTTGCACCCTAGCCATGCAAACTAGCCTTGCACGGTAGCCATGCACACAAGCCGTGCACATTAGCCATGCGCACAAGCCCCGCACACTAGCCTTGCGCACAACCCTTGCACACAAGCCATGCACTCGAGCAATGCACACAAGCCTTGCACTCAAGCAATGCACACAAGCCCTGGACACTAGCCTTGCACACGGGCCTGGCACACAAGCCTTGGGCACTAGCCTTGCGCACTAGCGTTCCACATGAGCCTTGCACACTAGCCTTGGACACTAGCCTTGCACACAGGCCTTGCACACTAGGCATGCTTGGGCGAGCTGATCCCGCATCAAGTCGACGGGTCTAGGCATTCTTGGGCGCAGATCCCGCATCGTCTCGTCGCGTCTGGGCGCAAACACGTCGCGTCTCGTTGCGTCTTCAGAAGTCGTCGCTAACAGCACCTTTGGTTGCCACTGGTGGTTAGGCTGGTTGGTTGCGCAAACCCTATAGGAGGGTGGCATGCTGGTGGGCGTTTTTGCCCGGATAGGCACTAGAATGTGCAGATTTTGGGCGTTTTTGCCTGGATAGGCTAAGGAATGGGCATGCTTTGGGCGTTTTTGCCCGGATAGGCACCGGAATGCTTGGCCTTGGCTTGTCCTAGCAAGGCATTGCTGGGTTGGGCTCCCTTGGCCTTTTGGGCGCCTTGGACGATGTCTTGCGAAGACCATGGGCACAAGGCCATGGCATATGGTGAGGAAAGGACCACGGTTGCCAAGGTTAGGCACCGGAATGCTTGGCCTTGGCTTGCCAAAGCAGGGCATTGCTGGGTTGGGCTCCCTTGGCCTTCCGGGCGCCTTGGACACTGTCTTGGGAAGACCATGGGCACAAGGCCATGGCATATGGTGGGGAATGGACCACGGTTGCCAAGGCTAGGCATATAGAGAGGAATTGCATTTTTGCCCGGATAGGCACCGGAATGCTTGGCCTTGGCTTGCCATAGCAGGGCATTGCTGGGTTGGGCTCCCTTGGCCTTCCGGGGGCCTTGGACGCTGTCTTGGGAAGACCATGGGCACAAGGCCATGGCATATAGTGAGGAATGGACCACGGTTGGCAAGGCTAGGCATATAGAGAGGAATGGACCACGGTTGCCAAGGTTGCGCAAGTTTTGGGCATTTTTTGCCCGGATATGCCCAAGTATGCCCCGATAGGCCCGTTACGCCCCGGTATGAACGCGTATGCCCGGATTGACTCGGTATGCCTTGGGATACATGCGTATGCCCCGATAGGCTTGGTACGCCCCGATATGCGCACGTGTGCCCCAGTAGGGCTCGGTATGCCCCGGTATGTACGCGTGTGCCCCGATAGGCCCGGTATGCCCCGATATGCACACGTGTGCCCCAATAGGGGTCGGTATGCCCCGGTAGGTACGCGTGTGCCCCGTAATGCACGTTTCGCAGATCTCCCCGCATGTCCCGCCCCTATATGTAATACTTACTTACTTACTTACTTTCTTTCTTGCTTGCTTGCTTGCTTGCAATGGTTGGGAGTGCCCGGCATGCCCCGCTGCAGAGACCAAGGGCGCAATGACTTGGCACCGCGGATGCCGGGACTCCGGCACTTCCCGTGGCACTGATGGTTGGTTCCAAAGACAAAAGGCCGTGCAAGGCCACCGCACCGCGGATGATTTTGCTCGTGCTGGCGC
>NW_027518948.1:2500-5000 GCF_043159265.1 Tasmannia lanceolata | reverse complement strand
TGTCTTGCGAAGACCATGGGCACAAGGCCATGGCATATGGTGAGGAAAGGACCACGGTTGCCAAGGTTAGGCACCGGAATGCTTGGCCTTGGCTTGCCCTAGCAGGGCATTGCTGGGTTGGGCTCCCTTGGCCTTTTGGGCGCCTTGGACGATGTCTTGCGAAGACCATGGGCACAAGGCCATGGCATATGGTGAGGAAAGGACCACGGTTGCCAAGGTTAGGCACCGGAATGCTTGGCCTTGGCTTGCCAAAGCAGGGCATTGCTGGGTTGGGCTCCCTTGGCCTTCCGGGCGCCTTGGACACTGTCTTGGGAAGACCATGGGCACAAGGCCATGGCATATGGTGGGGAATGGACCACGGTTGCCAAGGCTAGGCATATAGAGAGGAATCGCATTTTTGCCCGGATAGGCACCGGAATGCTTGGCCTTGGCTTGCCATAGCAGGGCATTGCTGGGTTGGGCTCCCTTGGCCTTCCGGGGGCCTTGGACGCTGTCTTGGGAAGACCATGGGCACAAGGCCATGGCATATAGTGAGGAATGGACCACGGTTGGCAAGGCTAGGCATATAGAGAGGAATGGACCACGGTTGCCAAGGTTGCGCAAGTTTTGGGCATTTTTTGCCCGGATATGCCCAAGTATGCCCCGATAGGCCCGTTACGCCCCGGTATGAACGCGTATGCCCGGATAGACTCGGTATGCCTTGGGATACATGCGTATGCCCCGATAGGCTTGGTACGCCCCGATATGCGCACGTGTGCCCCAGTAGGGCTCGGTATGCCCCGGTATGTACGCGTGTGCCCCGATAGGCCCGGTATGCCCCGATATGCACACGTGTGCCCCAATAGGGGTCGGTATGCCCCGGTAGGTACGCGTGTGCCCCGTAATGCACGTTTCGCAGATCTCCCCGCATGTCCCGCCCCTATATGTAATACTTACTTACTTACTTACTTTCTTTCTTGCTTGCTTGCTTGCTTGCAATGGTTGGGAGTGCCCGGCATGCCCCGCTGCAGAGACCAAGGGCGCAATGACTTGGCACCGCGGATGCCGGGACTCCGGCACTTCCCGTGGCACTGATGGTTGGTTCCAAAGACAAAAGGCCGTGCAAGGCCACCGCACCGCGGATGATTTTGCTCGTGCTGGCGCCGTTGTGTGGCCAAAGAACATGCGCGAATGCTCGTGTCGGAAGGGTTGGTGTCCTGGCCCCGCGGGTGTCACGAATGCTCGGTTGCGAAGACCATGGGACCAGAGCCATGGCACGTCGGATGATGGCTCCAGCTGGCGCCCCGGCACTTTCTGTGGCATTGATGCTCGGTTTCAAAGACAAACGAGCGCAGGGCCAGGGGACCGCGGATGACTGCTCGTGCTGGCCCCGTTGGGCGGCATTGATGGTCGGTTGCAAAGAAAATGCGCGATTGCTCGTGTCGGGGCCTGGCAAGCCAAGGCCAAGCGAGCCATGGCAACGCGGATGATGGCTCCAGCTGGCGCCCCGGCACTTTCTGTGGCATTGATGCTCGGTTTCGAAGACAAACGTGCGCAGGGCCAGGGGACCGCGGAGGACTGCTCGTGCTGGCCCCGTTGGGCGGCATTGATGGTGTGTTGCAGAGAGCATGTGCGATTGCAAGTGTCGGCCGGGTTTGGGTTCCCTTGGGCTTTCGGGTGCCTTGGACGCTGTCTTGCGAAGACCATGGGCACAAGGCCCCGTCCTGGCCCCTTGTTCGATTCGCTCTCGTCTTGCGCTTGCTTCCAAGGTCCTCCATGACCTTCCCCATGGCCTTGCTAGATCCCCCCCATGACGCATGACCTCTGTCCGTTGATTGGTTTTGAGTGCACACCATGCCCGGCTTGGCACCGTGTTGTCGCGTGAGTGGCATTTGGATCGTGCATGCTGGTGGGCTACCTGCCAATGCGCACAAGCCTTGCACACTAGCCTTGCGCACGAGCCTTGCACAAAAGCCTTGGACACAAGCCTTGCGCACAAGCCTTGGACGCTAGCCTTGCACACAAGCCATGCATACAAGCCTTGCTCACAAGCCTTGGGCACTGGCCCATCGCAGTAGCCTTGCACACAAGCCTTGCGCACTAGCTTTGGGCACGAGCCTTGCGCACTTGCCTTGGGCACTAGCCTTGCACACAACCCTTGGGAACTAGCCTTGCGCACCAGCCTTGCCCACAAGCCTTGCACACCAGCCTTGCACACTAGCCTTGCATACAAGCCTTGCACACTAGCCTTGCACACAGGCCATGCTCACTAGCCTTGGGCACTAGCCTTGCACACAGACCTTGGGCACTAGCCTTGCGCACTAGCCTTGCCCACGAGCCTTGCACACTAGCCTTGCACGCAGGCCTTGCACGCTAGGCATGCTTGGGCCAGCAGCTCCCGCATCAAGTCGGCGGGTGTAGGCACGGTTGGGCGCAGATCCCGCATCGCCTCGTCGCGTCTGGGCGCAAACCCGTCGCGTCTCGTTGCGTCTTCAGAAGTCGTCGCTAACAGCACCTTTGG
>NW_027518947.1:12500-27500 GCF_043159265.1 Tasmannia lanceolata | reverse complement strand
CAGATGGGATTCAGATAAAGATCTTATTTCCTTTCTGTCTGAAACCTTGGCGGGATCTAAACTACAATTTCATCATAGAGATCCAATGAAAAACAAAGGAAAAATAGAAAATTTTTGTTTTTTAACGGTCTGGGGAATGGAAACTGAATTACCTTTTGGTTCTCCACGAAAAGAACCTTCTTTTTTTGAACCCATTTTTAAAGAACTCGAAAAAAAAACGAGAAAAGTTCAAAAAAAATATTTTCGAGTTTTCAGAATTTTAAAAGAAAGAACAAAATGTTGTCTAAAGGTCTCAAAAGAAAAAATAAGATGGGTTATCAAAATAGTTCTATTTATAAAAAGAATAATGAAAGAGCTTACAAAAGTGAACTCAATTTTATTATTTGGGTTGAGGAAAGGCTATCAACCGAGTGAAACTGGAAAAGATTTCATAATCAGTAATAAGATTACTCACGACTCGACTATTCAAATTAGATCCATGGATTGGACAAATTATTCACTGACAGAAAAAAAAATGAAAGATCTGACTGATAGTACAACCAAAATCAAAAATCAAATAGAAAAAATAAAAAAAGACAAGAAAAAAATATTTCTAACTACAGATACAGATATAAATATTAGTCCTAACAAGACAAGTTTTGATGATGAAAGATCGGAATCACAGAAACATATTTGGCAGAGATCAAAAAAAAGAAGTGCCCGATTAATACGTAAATCGCAATATTTTATAAAATATTTCATTGAAAGAATATACATAGATATCTTTCTATGTGCCATTAACATTCCCAGGATTAATACACAACTTTTCCTTGAATCAACAAAAAATCTTATCGATAAATATATTTACAATAATGAAACAAATAAAGAAGGAATTGATGAAACAAATCAAAATACAACTCAGTTTATTTTGACTATCCAAAAGTCACTTTCTATTTCGAATATTCGAAATAATAATTCACAGATTTATTGTAACTTATCTTTCTTGTCCCAAGCATATGTATTTTACAAATTATCACAAAACCAAGAAGTTATTAACAAGTATCACTTGATATCTGTACTTCAATATCATGGCGCATCTCCTTTTATTAAGCATAGAATAAAGGACTATTTGGGTACACGAGGAATTTTTGATTTCAAACCAAGACATAAGAAATTTTCGAATTCCAGAATGAATGAATGGAAAAACTGGTTAAAGCGTCATTATCAATACAATTTATCTCAGAATAGATGGTCTAGATTAGTATCGAAAAAATGGCGAACTAGAGTCAATCATCGTCGTACGATTGAAAATAAAGATTCCAAAAAATGGGATTCATATGAAAAAGAAAAAGACCAATTCATTTATTACGAGAAAGAAAATGATTGCGCGGTGAATTCATTGCCGAGTCAAAAAGAAAAATTTAAAAAACACTACAGATATGATCTTTTATCGTGTAAATATATTAATTATGAGGATAGGAAGAGCTCATATATTTATGTATCCCCGTTAAAAGTAAATGGGGGCCGAGAGATTCCCTATAATGACAACACACCTAAACCCGAATCATGTTATGTACTGGGGGATATAGCTATTAGTGATTATCTAGAAGAAGAGTCTATTATGGATACGGGTAAAAATCCGGATAGAAAATATTTTGAGTGGAGAATTCTGCATTTTTGTCTTAGAAAAAATATCGATATTGATACCTGGACCGATATGGATACTGGGACCAATATTAATAAAAATACTAAGAATGGGATTAATGATTATGAAATAATTGATAAAAAAGATCTTTTTTATTTCACGATTCATCAAGAAATCAACCCACCCAATCAAAAAAAAAACTTTTTTGATTGGATGGGAATGAATGAAGAAATGCGATATCGTCCCATATCGAATCTGGAATCTTGGTTCTTCCCAGAATTTGTGCGACTTTATGATACATATAAAATGAAACCATGGATCATACCAATCAAATTACTTCTTTTAAATTTTCATGGAAATAAAAACATTAGTGAAAATAAAAACATTAGTGAAAATCAAAAAAAAGATCTTCGTATATCATCTAATCAAAAAGAATATCTTGAATTAGAGAACCGAAATAAAGAAAAAGAAGAAGAACAGCCGGGCCAAGGGGATATTAGATCAGATGCACGAAACCAAGAGAATCTTGAATCAGATGCACAAAAAAAAAAAAATATGTTGAAAAGGATTACGCGGAATCAGACATTAAAAAAAGGAGAAAGAAAAGAAAATACAAGAGCAACAGAGAAGCAGAACTAGAGTTCTTCCTAAAAAGAGATATTTGCTTTTTCAATTGAGATGGGACGATTCTTTGAATCAAAGAATGATCAATAATATCAAGGTATATTGCCTCCTGCTTAGACTGATAAATCCAAGGGAAATTGCTATATCCTCTATTCAAAGAGGAGAAATGCGCCTGGACGTAATGTTGATTCAGAAGGATCTCACTCTTACGGAATTGATAAAAAGGGGAATATTTATTATTGAACCAGCCCGCCTGTCTATAAAACGGGATGGACAATTTATTATGTATCAAACCATAGGCATTTCATTGGTCCATAAGAGTAAACACCAAACTAATCGAGAACGTCGAGAAAAAAAATATGTTGATGAGAATTCTTTCAATGGATCTATTGCACAACATGGAAAGATGCTTATGAATGGAGATGAAAATCATTATGATTTTCTTGTTCCTGAAAATATTCTATCTCCTAGACGTCGTAGAAAATTGAGAATTTTAATGTGTTTCAATTTCAGTAATGAGAATATTGTGGATATAAATCCAGTATTTTTCAATGAGAATAACGTAAAGAACTCTGGGCAATTTTTGGATGAGGACAAGTGTCTTGATACAGATACAAATAAATTCATTCAATTCAAATTATTTCTTTGGCCCAATTATCGATTAGAAGATTTAGCTTGTATGAATCGCTATTGGTTTGATACGAATAATGGCAGTCGTTTCAGTATGTCAAGAATATATATGTATCCACGATTCAGAATTAGTTAATGGTACATTTTATATACATCATGTATCATAGCCGATATATGAAGACAGACAGGTGTACACACACGTTGTGTTACATTACATTCTGACACATGATACTGATTCAATGACGTATCAATTGGACCTAGGAATGAATCAACAGAATCTTCTTAAACCCAAATCATTCTCTTTCGTGGGTCCAGAAATGTACCATCCCTTTCTATGTATTGTATCCGAATCAAATTACAAATTAAATTGGATTTATTAATTCAATTTAAATAGAAAAAGTTATTATATGAATAAATCCAGATTATTGTGTGTACCAGATCGAAATGACTGGCATTATCATTTTATTATTATTCCTGATCGGTAAAATCCATATTTGTGGGAACGAAAGAAAAAAAAAAAGAGAGAAGAATTATTCTTTTTTATGGTAAAAAATTTATTTATCTCGGTTATTCCGCAAGAAGAAAAAGAAAAAAACAAAGGGTCTGTTGAATTTCAAGTATTCAATTTCACCAATAAGATACGGAGACTTACTGCACATTTTGAATTTCACAGAAAAGACTATTTATCTCAGAGAGGTCTGCGAAAAATTCTGGGAAAACGTCAACGGCTGCTGGCTTATTTGTCAAAAAAAAATAGAGTACGTTATAAGGAATTAATTGGTCAGTTGGATATTCGGGAGCCAAAAAATCGTTAATTTGAGGATTCATTTGAATTTTTTGGTTTATTAGATCTTGAATTTTGATGAACTTTGTTTCGTTTTCAACAATTCATGGAATAATGAATCGGGGAAGAAAGCATATGACTGTACCGGCTACAAAAAAAGACCTCATGATAGTCAATATGGGCCCTCACCACCCATCAATGCATGGTGTTCTTCGACTCATTGTTACTCTAGATGGTGAAGATGTTATTGACTGTGAACCTATATTGGGTTATTTACACAGAGGAATGGAAAAAATTGCGGAAAACCGAACAATTATACAATATCTGCCGTATGTAACACGTTGGGATTATTTAGCTACTATGTTCACAGAGGCAATAACGGTAAATGCCCCCGAACAATTGGGAAATATTCAAGTACCTAAAAGAGCCAGTTATATCAGAGTTATTATGCTGGAGCTAAGTCGTATAGCTTCTCATTTGTTATGGCTTGGGCCTTTTATGGCAGATATCGGTGCACAGACTCCTTTCTTCTATATTTTCCGAGAGAGAGAATTGCTATATGATCTATTCGAAGCTGCCACAGGTATGCGAATGATGCATAATTATTTCCGTATCGGAGGAGTAGCTGCTGATCTACCTCACGGATGGATAGATAAATGTTTGGATTTCTGCGATTATTCTTTAACAGGAGTTGTTGAATATCAAAAGCTTATTACGCGGAATCCTATTTTTTTGGAACGAGTTGAAGGAGTGGGCATTATTGGTGGAGAGGAAGCAATAAATTGGGGTTTATCGGGACCAATGCTACGAGCTTCCGGAATCCAATGGGATCTTCGTAAAGTTGATCATTATGAGTGTTACGATGAATTCGATTGGGAAGTCCAATGGCAAAAAGAAGGAGACTCATTAGCTCGTTATTTAGTACGAATCAGTGAAATGACGGAATCTATAAAAATTCTTCAACAGGCTCTGGAAGGAATTCCGGGGGGACCCTATGAGAATTTAGAAGTACGACGCTTTGATAGAGCAAAGGATTCTGAATGGAACGATTTTGAATACCGATTCATTAGTAAAAAACCTTCTCCCACCTTTGAATTGTTAAAACAAGAACTTTATGTGAGAGTAGAAGCCCCAAAAGGAGAATTAGGAATTTTTCTGATAGGAGATAATAGTGTTTTTCCCTGGAGATGGAAAATTCGTCCACCGGGTTTCATAAATTTGCAAATTATTCCTCAGCTAGTTAAAAGAATGAAATTGGCTGATATCATGACGATACTAGGTAGTATAGATATCATTATGGGAGAAGTTGATCGTTGAAATGATAATTGATACGACAGAAGTACAAGCTATCAATTCTTTTTCCAGATCGGAATCTTTAAAAGAAGGCTATGGCCTTATAGGGACGCTTGTCCCTATTTTTACTCCCGTATCGGGGATCACAATAGGGGTACTCGTGATTGTGTGGTTAGAAAGAGAAATATCCGCAGGGATACAACAACGTATTGGGCCTGAATATGCTGGTCCCTTGGGAATTCTTCAAGCTCTAGCGGATGGGACAAAACTGCTTTTCAAAGAGGATCTTCTCCCATCTAGAGGAGATATTCGTTTATTCAGTATCGGGCCATCCATAGCGGTCATATCAATTCTACTAAGTTATTCAGTAATTCCTTTTGGCTATCGCCTTGTTCTAGCCGATCTCGGTATAGGTGTTTTTTTGTGGATCGCCATTTCCAGTATTGCTCCTATTGGACTTCTTATGTCAGGATATGGATCGAATAATAAATATTTCAGGTGGTCTACGAGCTGCTGCTCAATCTATTAGTTATGAAATACCATTAACTCCATGTGTGTTATCAATATCTCTACGTGTGATTCGTTGCAACATTAACTTTTATTTCTTTCCTTTATTTCTAGGAAAGAGGTTGAATGTATTGAATAGATATCTTGATTTTTTTATTCACCATTTAGGTTGATGAACTAAACGAGATGGTTATATGAGTGAAACAAAACAGCTTATGAATTCGCAGTAAGAAGATTGATTCTCATTCCCTATGTACGAGAGGAAAGTGTAAGTAAAGATAAGCGGTGGAAACTGTTTACCCCAAGATTGGTTGATTAGTCATCATGACTTGAAGCGGGTGCAAAAGATCAACTGTATGGAGTTTCTACAATTGTTATTGTATGCATTATCATATCGGGAATCAATCAAAAATGAGTGGACGGTTAGGAACACCAAGGTACACAAAGGATTCGTCATGGAAATAATGTAAGGTATCAAAAACCAAAGGGATATTTTTGCATAAAAGGAATCATAATGAGGGCTTTAAGTTGGTAGAAATGATCAAGCAGTACTTCCCCATGATTCCGATCCAGAGTATGCTCCTATCCACTGATTAAAGAAATGACTATCGGGAACGAAGTAATCCTTTATTTTTTTTTTGAGAATCCCCTCTTCTGCGAAAGAAGAACAGGAACGAAAGAAATGGAATGCAATAGGAAAAATAAATAGTAATAGATCTTTCTTTATTCTTTCTTTCCTCCATCCCATCCGTATTAATACAGATAGGCTTCTTATCATGATTCATGAAATGAACTAATGTAGAGTGTCTAATTCTTTTTCGTAATCGAAAGATATGGGTAGAAATATCTATTGATACAACGAGTATTTTATTGAAAGATTAAGCTATTACTGAACAAAGATAAATTGTAATATTAATTATAAAATAAATTATGAGAGCAATTCGGAAGCACTTTGAATTTGTTATTATAGCAGACAGAATTCCATTGGTCTAATTAGGGACTCCCTGATGCATCTTTACTCTATTCACTCTCAAAAAATGCCGAGGTAATACTGAATCAGTCCTTAGATTTATTTGTGGCCATCGAGGAGCCGTATGAAGCTGAGGTCTCATGTACGGTTCTGAAATAGCGATGGGAACAGTGATGTTATCATCGACTATGATTATCTAACAGTTCAAGTACAATTGATATAGTTGAGGCACAGTCAAAATATGGGTTTTGGGGATGGAATCTGTGGCGTCAACCCATAGGGTTTATAGTTTTTATAATTTCTTCCCTAGCAGAATGTGAGAGATTACCTTTTGATTTACCAGAAGCAGAAGAAGAATTAGTAGCGGGTTATCAAACCGAATATTCAGGTATCAAATTTGGTTTATTTTACGTTGCTTCTTACCTAAATCTACTAGTTTCTTCATTATTTGTAACAGTTCTTTACTTGGGCGGGTGGAATCTCTCTATTCCGTACATATTCATTCCTGAACTTTTCGGAATAAATAAAACGGGGGGAGTATTTGGAACAACGATTGGTATCCTTATTACATTAGCTAAAGCTTATTTGTTCCTGTTCATTCCTATCACAACAAGATGGACTTTACCTAGGATGAGAATGGACCAACTATTAAATCTTGGATGGAAATTTCTTTTACCCATTTCTCTGGGTAATCTATTATTGACAACTTCTTCCCAACTCCTTTCACTGTAACAGTATATGATACTCTAGATTCATAACCTCCCTTAAGCAAGAGAAAGAAATATCAAATTATTCATGGATAGCCACGATATGTTCCCTATGATGACTGGGTTCATGAATTATGGTCAACAAACAGTACGAGCTGCAAGGTACATTGGTCAAAGTTTCATGATTACCTTATCCCACGCGAATCGTTTACCTATAACTATTCAATATCCTTATGAAAAATCGATCACATCAGAGCGTTTCCGTGGTCGAATCCACTTTGAATTTGATAAATGCATTGCTTGTGAAGTATGTGTTCGTGTATGTCCCATAGATCTACCCGTTGTTGATTGGAGATTGGAAACAGATATTAGAAAGAAACGGTTGCTTAATTATAGTATTGATTTTGGAATCTGTATATTTTGTGGTAACTGCGTCGAGTATTGTCCAACAAACTGTCTATCAATGACTGAAGAATATGAACTTTCCACTTATGATCGTCACGAATTGAATTATAATCAAATTGCTTTGGGTCGGTTACCAATGTCAGTAATTGGGGATTACACAATTCGAACAATTATGAATTCGACTCAAATTAAAATAACCACAGATAAACCCCTTGATTCAATAACGATTACCAATGACTAAGATTCATTTTTGATCTAAAGGAGTGAAGCTTCTTTCATTTTGGTTGGTCAGTAACTACAAATCATAACTATTGATTGGTGAGAATCGCGGCTTGATTTGGATTTAGAATATATGAATATAGTCATGATGATTTCGGAATATCAAACTCCGAACTACTCTTTCGGATACAGAAGTGGAATTAGTCCAATAACTGTATCTACCTCAATCCAGACCCCATTACGATTCAATTAGAAACGTATCATATACAAGAAAAAAACAAGGTAACCTCTTTTTTCCTGGCTGGGTCAGTAAGGTCATGAAATATTTCAACTTTTTTTTATCTCTTATTTTATACATAATGGATTTACCTGGGCCAATACATGATATTCTTTTAGTATTTTTGGGATCAGGTCTTATACTAGGGGGTCTAGGAGTGGTATTACTTACCAATCCCATTTTTTCTGCCTTTTCATTGGGATTGGTTCTTGTTTGTATATCCTTATTCCATATTCTATCTAACTCCTATTTTGTAGCTGCTGCACAGCTCCTTATTTACGTGGGAGCTGTAAATGTCTTAATCATATTTGCTGTGATGTTCATGAATGGTTCAGAATATTACAATGATTTCTATCTTTGGACCGTTGGAGATGGGGTCACTTCACTGGTTTGTACAAGTATTCTTTTTTCACTAATTACTACTATTTCAGATACGTCATGGTATGGGATTATTTGGACTACAGGATCAAACCAGATTATAGAGCAGGACCTGATAAGTAATGTTCAACAAATTGGGATTCATTTATCAACAGATTTTTATCTTCCATTTGAACTCATTTCTATAATTCTTTTAGTTGCCTTGATAGGTGCAATTGCTATGGCTCGTCAGTAATAAATACTTAGAATTAGAAATGAATTAGAAATCCAAAATAAAATTAAAATAAATTTAAAATAAAAATAAATAAGGCCTTGTTCTGTCTTCTTGTATTGTTATTACATCCATTTTGCTTCAATTCAATTTATATATTTATTGTTCATATATTAAATTAAAAAGGGTTTTGTTTTAGTTCGATCCATTACCAATACCTTCCTTTGTTCCGTACTTGTTTTATATTCGAGTCAATCAGTGAAATTGTTGTTCATATTGAAATGAATCGAGATTGATGAGGAGTTGGTCAATGATGCTCGAGCATGTACTTATTTTGAGTGCCTATTTATTTTCTATTGGTATTTATGGATTGATCACAAGTCGAAATATGGTTAGAGCACTTATGTGTCTTGAGCTTATACTGAATGCGGTTAATATGAATCTCGTAACGTTTTCTGATTTATTTGATAGTCGACAATTAAAAGGAGACATTTTCTCGATCTTTGTTATAGCTATTGCAGCCGCTGAAGCAGCTATTGGGCCAGCTATTGTTTCGTCGATCCATCGTAACAGAAAATCAACTCGTATCAATCAATCGAACTTGTTGAATAAATAGTCATAATGATATAAAAAAAGACAGATATATATATAATATTATATTCACCAATTAAAATTAGCATATATGACTCGTATGACCATGTTTGCTGAAACGTAAGAAATCAAAGTATCTTGGTCCTCTTTCCTAAACAGATCCAGAGGTAAATTGATTCTAAAAAAAAATCAATTCTGGTAAACTACTGATTCATCTGGTATCTACAATATATGATTCATTTACTACCGATTTTACCAGATCGAAAATTGATAACGTTCAAAAAATTGATAGACACAATGTCACATTCAGTAAAGATTTATGATACATGTATAGGATGTACTCAATGTGTACGAGCCTGCCCCACAGATGTATTGGAAATGATACCTTGGGACGGATGTAAAGCTAAGCAAATTGCTCCTGCTCCAAGAACAGAAGACTGTGTAGGTTGTAAGAGATGTGAATCCGCTTGTCCAACAGATTTCTTGAGTGTCCGGGTTTATTTATGGCATGAGACAACTCGCAGCATGGGTCTAGCTTATTGATACGTTCCGTAAAACTCTACTTGAATCCATTTGATTCTTCTTTACCGACAAAAACCCGTACTCGAGAAAATATATTATTTCGAGCGCGGGTTTTTATGGTCAAAGTCTATCTTGTCTTTACCACGAGTTATTTTCCTTGGTTAACAATAATTGTTGTTTTTCCAATATCCGCGGGTTCATCAATTTTCTTTCTCCCTCATAGAGGAAATAAGGTGGTGAGATGGTATACTATATGCATCTGCTTGTTAGAACTCCTTCTAACGACCTATGCATTCTGTTATCATTTCCAATTGGACGATCCATTAATCCAATTGGAGGAGGATTATAAATGGATAAATATTTTGTATTTTCACTGGAGACTCGGGATCGATGGACTTTCCATCGGACCCATTTTACTGACGGGATTCATCACTACTTTAGCTACTTTAGCGGCTTGGCCAGTTACTAGAGATTCGCGATTGTTCCATTTCCTGATGTTAGCAATGTACAGCGGTCAAATAGGATCATTTTCTTCTCGAGACCTTTTACTTTTTTTCATCATGTGGGAGTTAGAATTAATTCCTGTTTACCTACTTTTATCCATGTGGGGAGGTAAGAAACGTCTGTACTCAGCTACAAAGTTCATTTTGTACACTGCGGGGGGTTCCATTTTTCTCTTAATGGGAGTTCCAGGTATGGGTTTATATGGTTCCAATGAACCAACATTAAATTTTGAAACATCAGCTAATCGATCGTATCCCGCGGCATTGGAAATAATATTCTATTTTGGCTTCTTTATTGCTTATGCTGTCAAATCACCGATTATACCCCTACATACATGGTTACCAGATACCCATGGAGAAGCACATTACAGTACATGTATGCTTCTAGCTGGAATTTTATTAAAAATGGGAGCATATGGATTGGTTCGGATCAATATGGAATTATTACCCCATGCTCATTCTATATTTTCTCCCTGGTTGATGATAGTCGGAACGATTCAAATAATCTATGCAGCTTCAACTTCTCCCGGTCAACGCAATTTAAAAAAGCGAATAGCCTATTCCTCCGTATCTCATATGGGTTTCACAATTATCGGAATTGCTTCCATAACTGATATGGGACTCAATGGAGCCATTTTACAAATCATTTCTCATGGATTTATTGGTGCTGCACTCTTTTTCTTGGCAGGAACGAGTTACGATAGAATACGTCTTGTTTATCTCGATGAAATGGGAGGAATAGCTACCCCAATGCCAAAAATATTTACCATGTTAAGTAGCTTCTCGATGGCTTCGCTTGCACTGCCAGGAATGAGTGGTTTTGTTGCAGAATTGGTAGTCTTTTTTGGAATAATTACCAGCCCAAAATACCTTTTAATGCCAAAAATACTAATTACTTTTGTAATGGCAATTGGAATGATATTAACTCCTATTTATTCATTATCTATGTTACGCCAGATGTTCTATGGATACAAACTATTCAATGTTACAAACTCCTACTTTGTGGATTCTGGACCGCGAGAACTATTTGTTTCGATCTGTATCTTTCTACCCGTAATAGGTATCGGTATTTATCCCGATTTCGTTCTCTCACTATCAGTTGAGAAGGTAGAAGCTATTCTATCTAATTACTTTCATAAATAGTTTTCATAAATAAGAAATAAAGTCAAATAATCCTGTGATTTACAAAATCGGTCGCTGTACACTGAAAAAAAAAAAATGAAGTGAATTGGAATTGTAATCAGATACATCTGGAGTTTTTGAGAACCATTTGAATTACTACTTGATTCAAATGGTTCTCAAAAACTCACACTAATTTTCGTTATATATTGGAGATTGATGTTCCCATGTATTCTTCAAGTCCCTTCTTCAATTCGCTGTTAATGTGAATGAACCATAACTATGTAGTCCTATTCCTAATAGATTGACCCCAAAATAGCATATCCAAATTATAAGAAATCCGATAGAAGCTACAATTGCCGAATTAACACCTTGCAAACTTTGATTTGTTCTAGTATGTAAATAAATCGCGAATATGGTCCAAGTAATAAATGCCCAAGTTTCCTTGGGGTCCCAATTCCAATAAGACCCCCATGCCTCATTAGCCCATACTGCTCCCGAAAGAATACCTATGGTTGAAAAGATAAACCCTAGACTAATGACACGATAACTCCAATGATCCAATCGCCGAGTCAATCGATACCTGTGATAATTTCTAAATGAAGGAAAAGAAGTGTTTTGTAAAACACTTCTTTTCTCATTCAAGTATTGGATCTCACCAAAGGAAAATGTCCCAATTAATAAATGATTGGTTTTAACAACAATATCTGTGTTTTTTCGAAATGTGATGACTAGAAAAGCTACTGATAATAACGCTCCACATAAAAGAGCTGCATAGCTCAATAACATCATACTTACGTGCATCATTAACCACTGGGATTGTAGGGCGGGTACTAATATTGCGGATTGATGCATTTCAGTTAAAAGACCTGAAGTGGCAAAGCCTTGGGTAAAAATAGCACTTGGCCCAGTTATTGCGCTTAAATTATTTTTATGGTTCCCCACTTTAGGAACCATATGAATAATGGAGAAACTCCATGAAAGGAACATTAATGATTCATATAAATCACTTAACGGGAAATGTCTCAAATAAATCCAACGAGTTATTAATAATCCTGTTATACAGAAAAAAGTAGCTATAATGCCTTTTTCTGATGAATCACATATTCCTACGATTTGATGGACTAATAAATCCATCAAATGAATCGTAATAACAATTGAAATGATCGAAAAAGATATGTGAGTTAATATATGTTCTAAAGTCGCAAATATCATAAAAAATTATTTTGTAAAAAAAAAAAGGGGGGGTGTGTGTTCCTCAATTATGGAATGGAAATAAGGAAAGGAATTGAATTCCTTATAAGATAGGATTTATCTTGCCCCTTTTAGGGGATGCCGCCACTCGGATTCGAACCGAGATGCTCTAGCACTGCTTCCTAAGAGCAGCGTGTCTACCGATTTCACCATGGCGGCTTGATCGAAATAATAATAGCCCATACTATGTTCAATCGTCGAGATTGATGGATTCAATCCAATCGATCTTAGGAAAGATTAGAATCGATGAATCAAAAAACTCGTTCAAATAAATATTTGAACGTTCAATAATACTTAACTTAGTATAGTGGTATGGTGTCAGTTTTAACAATCATTTTCACGGAGTATAAGTCCCCCTGGACCAGTTGGAACTAGAGGGTTATGTCCTCAGTCGAGGTATACAACTAAAAATTGTCCTTTTTTTTCTATCTCATTTTTTTTTTATGATTCATTTCTCATTTATCTCATTTCATGGATCCGACATAAAAATGAGATTTTTGTTATTGTGAAAGCGAATTGATGGGGAAAGTTACAATCCCCATCTCGCAAATTATAAAAATCTAATAGAATACCATTCTAGAATACTATAAGGAATGAAAAGTGAAACCTTTATCTTCTATCTAATGACTTCTTTTTTTTTTTTTCAAACAAAACAAAACGGAAATCAATCGTTTTTAGAACTCAATTAGACAGGCGAATTATTATTCTACATACCACAACATCCAGTTCTATCTCATATTGATGAGTTCCAAAATTCGTTAATGTAAAATGTAAATTATTCATCTTCTAAATCATCCAATTCATCGAGTCATGTCGATTCATTCAGATTATTCCGCGGCTTTATTACTTGTTTGTTGCACAAAAAAACTTTTTGAATGCCCGGTAGAAATAGATTTAGCTAAGGATAAAGCTTTTATCGCGGCCCAATATCCCTTTCTCTTCCAAATATTTTTGCGAATACGCTTTTTTGACATAGAAGTACGTTTCTTTGGAACTGCCATTTTAAAAGAAAGAGGTTTCTCATTTTTATAGTTGGATGTGAAAGACATGTATTGTATTGTTCAAAATAAATCGTTCTTTCTATCCATTATCTATATCTATTCCATAGTGGATACTTCCTTCATAACATAAAAAATACAGATATGTGCGCATCACATATAGTATAACTAGGGATGAAAAAAAAAAAAGGGTTCCAATTTATATCTCAGTCTATTTATATATCGTCATGTTACATTTAATAAATCAAATCAAAAAACTTAAGAACCCATACATTTTACCCTTACCTAATTTAAGAAAACAATAATATAAAATTTTTTCGATTAATTGATCAAACTCGAGAATGGAGTACCCATAATTTAAATTCAAATGAGATCATGTAGTTAATCTCTTAAACGATACATTACTTGATAAAGGTCATTTTAGTAATTTATTATTTCAGCTCTATGCGAAATGACGAGTATCGTAGGATTTTCCATAAAATATGTTTGTTTTATTTGACTAGAAGCCAATCAATCAGTTCCAGAATGAATTAGTCAATGACTCCAAATAAACTAACTAAAATAACTAGGTGTTATTTTATTAGGTCGAGTTATTGGTGGATCCTATAATTCATATCAGAATCAAGTACTATTTTGGTGTAATTCTTTTTCCTTATTACTATATGGATATAAATCACCGTAATAGTGGAATGATTGAAAATCTCATATTCTGTATCTCAATAAATATCTTAGTTAATCACTAGGTAGTCATTTTTAAGCAGTAACTTGGTTATTTGAACAATTGTAACTTCTTGATTTGAATTTTTCAAATATCTGGGAAAGAATCAGAATAATGAAGAATTCAAAATAATATTTGAGTTTTTATATCTTGATTTTTTTATTTATTTGATTATTGCTCTTTACAAAAAAGATAAGAGCTGGTGAATCGGAAAAATTAATAAGAATAAAAAAAAAAAGTTTGATTTGATTATGCAACCCATATATCAATATGCATGGATCATACCTTTCGTTCCACTTCCAGTTACTATGTCAATAGGATTGGGACTTCTGCTTGTTCCGACCGCAACAAAAAATCTTCGTCGTATGTGGGCTTTTCCCAGTGTTTCATTGCTAAGTATAGTTATGGTTTTTTCGGCCGATCTGTCTGTTCAACAAATAGATGGCAGTTCCATCTATCAATATCTATGGTCTTGGACCATCAATAATGATTTTTCCTTAGAGTTCGGACACTTGATCGACCCACTTACTTCTATTATGTCAATACTAATCACTACTGTCGGAATCATGGTTCTTATTTATAGTGACAAGTATATGTCTCATGATCAAGGATATTTGAGATTTTTTGCTTATATGAGTTTTTCCAATACTTCCATGTTGGGATTAG
>NW_027518946.1:15000-17500 GCF_043159265.1 Tasmannia lanceolata | reverse complement strand
ATGATCATCCAATAAGAAGGGTTTCAATTTATTCAAATGAACGATTTGAACACCTATTGATTCTAACAACTGATTGCAGAGTTGATCATTCGGACCTTTCAATTCATAGATGTGGATCTCGGACCTATGAATGGGGATATTCCCGATACTCGCAAAGAAAAAAGGAAGTAACTTAGACAAAAAGAGAAGTGACTTGGACAAAAAGAGAAGTGACTTGGACAAAAAGAAACGAAGTGACTTAGACAAATCTTGTTTGTCGATAACCTCGGACCAATCAATCGAATATTGATTAATACGTAATCGATCGAAGACTACTTGAAAACGGTGCTTCTGTTCAGAAACGAAATGTTCCAAATGTTCCTGGAAGTTCTTGCTCCCATTGGACCATTTGTATCTATATGCATCAGGATCCCGATTCATGGATCTCTCGGTTCGAGAAATAAGAGGATCGAACCATTTCTTCTGACTCTTTTTCAAATTCGATAAATGTGGGTTGATCGTATATTTGATTATAGTTAGATGATTCAGAGTATCATTTCCTATTTGATCCCTTTGAATTCCATATTCAAAGTTGCGATCGGATCTATTCATTAAAAAGAATCGATTCGATACATTTCTTATGTACCCATAGGTGCTATATTGGATTTGAATCCAATTTCGGATCAATCTATATTGATTGACCGCCTCCATTATGTTGTTGCTAGCAAATACCACTATTTTGGGTTTTGGATCTTCCAAATCATTCCCGCAGGAGATCCGGACCGATTTTTTTCTGATCCTTCGATAAAAAGATTCATTCTCTTCATAAAAAATAGGAGGTAGAACCAATAAAGATTTCTTTTTCGATTCATCCCTGGAGTTGAATACCTCATTCAAGAATTTTTTTTGATCCAATCCGTAGGAATCAATAGAAAAGGCAAATCCCTTATGATACACCAGATCCGGCTCGGTTATTGATAGAGTGAATAGATCCGCCATTTCTTGAAATCTCTCTTCTGATTCAAAATCGTGGTGTAACGTGTATCCCCCTTTGTTCCGGTCATGGAATAGATGAAATAAATCAAAAAATGGATTTTTGTTCAAGAATGAAATCTTATTGGAACTGTCCATATCCGGTTCATCCTTCGGAACCATAGCACATCCCGGATCTAATGAAATAGGATGAATTGAGACGGTATTTTGTAAATACGTAATTATCTTGAATATATCAACCATTTCTTTATTTTCCGATCGCCTGGATCGGACAAAAGAAACATCTTGTTGTTTCTTCAACAATTTCTGATCTCTAGTGGACCTCTCAGTAGGATTCGAACCCAGATTAAGTTCTGACCCTCTGTCAGAGAAAAAAGAACGAATTGATCTTGTAGGATTCCCAAGAAATTCGTCGATTTCTTCCGGAAGCAGATGATTATTCATCTGCTTCTCACGTTCCGTGAATAGCCGGGACATTGAGGAATATCCAGAAAGGCATTTCGGGAATCGATCTGATTCTATCTCTGTTCGTTCCGTTTGAAGAAAGGAAGGATCCCAAAGAATCGATCTTTCTTTTAGTTGCTGAATCTCTGTTTGATTGATCAATGTGTGATATTCCGAATCCTCATTACTAATGGAATCGAAATGATCTCTGGATTGATCAGAAGATCCTTTCAATTGGCTAGAATCCGTTACTTGAACGAAAATAGATCTTGTGGAATCATATTGAATATTTGACGATACATTCTGTACCTTGCTAAAAAACCGATCCTTGTTTACCAACCACACATTGTCTAACCAAATCAAATTCTCTCTCGATACCTTCCTCAAAAAATCCGATTCGTGCTGATTCTTCCCCCAACTAACGAAGAGATCTTGGCGGAATTGCCACATATGAAATTGAGCACAATTTTGTAAAGAAATACCCCACTTGTTTCTCGAGAAGAGATGGGAAACATGCTCAATATCATTTGATTGAATAGTTGCCTCAGCTCCTTGTTGTTTGAAGAAACCCTCCACTTCAATTGGTCTTTTTTCACGAAAAGCAGACATGAGATAACAAATCAAGTGTTTCACTAAGATTTCGAATAGCTGTCCCGAATTCAAGTTGATTATGTTTCGCTTCTTCCTCGGAGAAAGACGATCAAAGAATTCCCGATCATGGTCCTTGCGGATCGGATCATCCGTATAGGATACAAAAAGAAACTCCAGATATTTTATATCTTTCTCTCTGAATGAGATCTCAATTTCAGCTACGGTTTCATTAGATATCTTACAACTAGAATCCCTCTTTTTTACGATCCGGTTCCTCCACCACCGCGAACCCCAGTTAGATTCAGGCATGATACACTTTTGAGTTATTGGGAGAACCCAAGTACTCTCTTTCGGATCCATGAAACAACTCTCAGAGATCTTTTTCCCTTTTGGAAGATACAGGAGCGAAACAATCAACCTATTGATATTGGAAGACCAAAAAGATTCTTCCAATGTATCATTTCTGGGTCCAATGGAATTCATAGGTATAGGA
>NW_027518946.1:5000-12500 GCF_043159265.1 Tasmannia lanceolata | reverse complement strand
TCCTGCGCTTGGAGAAGAAGAAGTAGAAAAAGGAATAAATATAGTGATATTTATATTCTTCGTCGCCGTAAATAGTAAAGTAAATAGGAATATTGAAAATCGAATAGGATAAGTAATCGGTGGGCGAACGACGGGAATTGAACCCGCGCATGGTGGATTCACAATCCACTGCCTTGATCCACTTGGCTACATCCGCCCCTCCTCTCTCTCTAAAGCTAAAGGAGTCAATCTCCTTTAAAGGATACAATTTCTACCATACAATTAATTATTATTGTATTGAGTGTTTCTTATTGAGTCTTTCTTACTTTCTTTCATACTGAGATACATGGACATACAATACCAATAAAGTCATTTTTATTTTTAGGAACGTACATTAATTTCAGATTGATACAGAACGAAAGTATGATATTCGATCATGAACTAACCAACAATAATATTTTCTTAAGTTGAAGTAAATCAACTTTATTTCATAGTTTTATTTCATAAGTAAATAAAAAAAAAAGGAGTAATCAGCTGTGACGCGTTCACTAAAAAAAAATCCTTTTGTAGCTAATCATTTATTGGGAAAAATTGAGAAGCTCAACATGAGGGAGGAGAAAGAGATAATAGTAACTTGGTCCCGAGCATCTACCATTATACCCACAATGATAGGCCATACAATTGCTATTCATAATGGAAAAGAACATTTACCCATTTATATAATAGATCGTATGGTGGGTCACAAATTGGGAGAATTCGCACCGACTCTGACTTTCCAGGGACACGCGAGAAACAATAATGGATCTCGTCGTTAATAAAGTGAAATAGGTGCTCGTCATTCATTGGTGGGAGGTAACCCTTATGTCAAAGTGGAGAAGGTGGAAGAGGAGCATGAAAAAGCATAGGAAGAAGAAGAGCTCTAGTACAGAAGTACAAGCTTTAGCTCAACATATATGTATGTCTGCTCACAAAGCACGAAGAGTCATTGATCAGATTCGTGGGCGTTCCTATGAGGAAACACTTATGCTACTAGAACTTATGCCTTATCGAGCATCTTATCCCATTTTAAAATTGGTTTATTCTGCAGCAGCAAATGCTAGTCACAATAAGGGTTTCAACGAAGCTGATTTAGTCATTAGTCAAGCCGAAGTCAATGGGGGTACTATCATTAAAAAGTTAAAACCTCGGGCTCGAGGACGTAGTTATCCGATAAAAAGACCCACCTGTCATATAAATATCGTTTTGAAAGATCAATCTAAAACGAAAACTGAACAAGATTTTCTTTTAGAGAATAAAGGTGTATTTAAGGATACTATAATAGAGAGATACCTAGAGAAAGAGAGAGAGAGATAAACTTCTGCCTCCTTCGGTTTCCGAATTGGAATAGAGATAAATAGATATATATAGAGAGAGAAAGAGATCGGGATAAATATGATATGGGAAAAAAAATAAATCCACTTGGTTTCCGACTTGGTGCAAACCAAAGTCATCGTTCCCTTTGGTTCGCACAACCCAAAAGTTATTCCAGGGGTCTCCAGGAAGATGAAAAAATACGGGATTGTATCAAGAATTATGTACAAAAAAATATGAGATCTGGTTCAGAAGGAATTGCACATATAGAGATTAAAAAAAAAATCGACCTAATTCAGGTCATAATCTATATTGGATTCCCAAATTTGTTAATAGAGGGTCGAACGCGAGGAATCGAAGAATTACGGATCAATGTACAAAAAGGGTTTCGTTCTGTGAACCGGAGACTTAACATTGCTATCACAAGAGTTGCAAAACCTTATGGACAACCTAATATTCTTGCAGAATATATAGCTCTACAATTAAAGAATAGAGTTTCGTTTCGAAAGGCAATGAAAAAAGCTATTGAATTAACTGAACAAGCTGATACAAAAGGAATTCAAGTGCAAATTGCAGGGCGTATCGACGGAAAAGAAATTGCACGTGTCGAATGGATCAGAGAAGGTAGGGTTCCCCTACAAACCATTCGAGCTAAAATTGATCATTGTTCCTATACAGTTCGAACTATCTATGGGGTATTAGGCATCAAAATTTGGATATTTGTAGATGAGCAATAATGGGTCTTTCCTTCCCATTCTATACTGCGATAGAACAAAAAATGACAAACTCTTTCATTCATTCTTTTTCCCTTCAATCAAAAATGAACAATTCTAATTAGAATTATTAATTATTTCTAATTATTAATTATAATTATATAGGGTTGAATAAAAATTCGATTGATCATTTGGTAGAATTGCTATGCTTAGTGTGTGACTCGTTGGTTTTTTCTTTAGAGTTGGATTCAAAAAAAAAAAAAACAATGGACCAGCCCATAACTAATAACTAGAGAACTAATAACCAGCTCATTGCTTCGTATTATCGAGATCCAAGAAAGCAGTCACTATATGATGTGTTGATCATATAGTTGTAGCAACTGAAATCGTTTTTTTTTTTTTCATAAAGGAAAAAAAAATCTGATTATGGTTTGTAAAGCGAAAATAGAGGGATATGGGTAAAAGGAGGGGTGAGAGAAAGAAAGGAGGAGAATATCAATCAATGCTATATGATTCCAATATGTATGGTCTATGAATCATCTCATAAAAGGCAGCGTGATAAAGCATCAATACGGATTCGTTTATAAGTAGATGAATCCGGTTCATAGGAAAAATGAAAATAATAAAGAGCCTCGAGTCAATAGAGACTGAGGAGATTGACTCGGGAACAAATGAAATTGGGAGCTCCACTGTAGAGTTCAGACCTAACCATTAATGGAGAAGCTATGGGAACGACGGAACCTGTGACTGCACAAGATTCTATTAAAAACGAATCCTAATGATTCATTGGGTGGGATGGCGAAACCAACCAAGAACCCTTTTATTTATTCTGAAAGGTCATGGGTTGACCCTACGAATGAAGCAGATTTTAAAGAGTCAATATTCGCCCGCGAACCTTTCCTTATTGGATTGCAAAATTTTGGGCGATTCCATTCAGTAAAGGCCAAAAGAAGGATTCGTTATAAAAAGAAAGGCATTCATTATCCATAAATAGAAATATACGTCCTATAAATTATAAATCGAAATAGAAAGATACGTCTAGCTGCTGTATATACAAGATATACAGATTCCTACATGATGGATTAACTATCAAGAAATCCCATGATTCAGTGTATTATTCATTAAATACATGTGTATTTGTAATATTATTGAATCGTTTCATTCGCGAGGAGCTGGATGAGACGAAACTCTCATGTCCGGTTCTGCAGTAGAGATGGGGTTGAGAAACAACCATCAACTATAACCCCAAAAGAACCAGATTCCGTAAACAACATAGAGGAAGAATGAAGGGAATATCTTATCGAGGCAATCGTATTTGTTTCGGTAGATACGCTCTTCAGGCACTTGAACCCGCTTGGATCACATCTAGACAAATAGAAGCAGGGCGACGAGCAATGACACGATATGCGCGTCGTGGTGGAAAAATCTGGGTACGTATATTTCCCGACAAACCCGTTACAGTCAGACCCACAGAAACACGTATGGGTTCGGGTAAGGGATCCCCCGAATATTGGGTATCCGTCGTTAAACCGGGTCGAATACTTTATGAAATGGGCGGAGTCTCAGAAACTGTAGCCAGAGCAGCTATTTCAATAGCTGCGTGCAAAATGCCTATACGAACTCAATTCGTTATTGTGGGATAGGGATGTGAAACCAAAAGAAAGGAGTATTTTTGATGAAAAATACAATTGCAGATTTATTTATTTCTGGACAGACAATATTTCTTTCTTTTTTCCTTCGCCCTTTGCATTGAAATAAGAGATTCAAAAAAAAAAAATGATATGATTCAACCTCAGACCCATTTGAATGTAGCGGACAACAGCGGGGCTCGAGAATTGATGTGTATTCGAATAATCGGAGCTAGTAATCGCCGATATGCTCATATCGGTGATGTTATTGTTGCTGTAATCAAAGAAGCAGTACCCAATATGCCTCTCGAAAGATCAGAAGTGATCAGAGCTGTAATTGTACGTACATGTAAAGAACTCAAACGTGACAACGGTATGATAATACGATATGATGACAATGCAGCGGTTGTCATTGATCAAGAAGGAAATCCAAAAGGAACTCGAGTTTTTGGCGCGATCGCTCGGGAATTGAGACAGTTGAATTTCACTAAAATAGTCTCATTAGCTCCTGAGGTATTATAAAGACTAGTAGATGAGACCATTATATAGTAGGGTATCTGAAGTAGATCAAATCCATTAGTAGATTGTGTCTTATGCATATACCTTTAATAATTCATAAAAAAAAAAATTGAAAGTGAAAATGAAAATCAAGAAAAAAAAAAAACAGAACATGTTGATTATATCAAAATGGGGAAGCCCTAATAATTATAGTTCGTCATGAGTAAGGACACTATTGCCGATATAATAACTTCTATAAGAAATGCTGACATGGATAAAAAAAGAACAGCTCGAATAGCATCTACTAATATAACCGAAAACATTATTAAAATACTTCTACGAGAAGGTTTTATTGAAAATGTTAGGAAACATCGAGAAAACAAGAAATATTTCTTGGTTTTAACCCTGCGACATAGAAGGAATCAGAAAGGAACATATAGAAATATTTTAAAGTGTATCAGCCGACCCGGTCTACGAATCTATTCCAACTATAAACGAATTCCTAGGATTTTAGGTGGAATAGGTATTGTAATTCTTTCTACTTCTCGAGGTATAATGACAGATCGAGAAGCTCGACTAAAAAGAATTGGAGGAGAAATTTTATGTTATATATGGTGATCCTTCTGAATATCCGAATTTGATCCGTAACTTTCGATTTGTGAAAAAGAGAGAAAAGGCAGGTTGTCTAATATCACTCCTCCTCCATTAGTTGATACTTCAAGGGGGTTACCTGAAATGAAAGAACAAAAATTGATTCATGAAGGTTTAATTACTGAATCACTTCCAAATGGTATGTTCCGGGTTCGTTTAGATAATGAAGATCTGATTCTAGGTTATGTTTCGGGGAGGATCCGACGTAGTTTTATACGGATACTACCAGGAGATAGAGTCAAAATCGAAGTAAGTCGTTATGATTCAACCAAGGGACGTATAATTTATAGACTTCGCAACAAAGGTTCGAACGATTAGGTGACTTTTTAAACATTTCTTCCATGGGGATACAATTCGAGGTTCAAAATTTCAAGAGACTTATTTTCTTCAAAAGAGTAGATTCGGAATTAAGGAATGACAAATATGAAAATAAGGGCTTCTGTTCGTAAAATTTGCGAAAAATGTCGACTGATCCGTAGGCGAGGACGAATTATAGTAATTTGTTTCAATCCGAGACATAAACAGAGACAAGGGTAATCTTTCTAAAAAGGGCCTTTCTAAAGTAAGGGACCCGTTGTACAAATAAAGGATCTGTTTTGACATGAAATGGATATATCCGTATATCTCTGACTCATATTTATGAGATGCTAAAATATGACAAAACCTATACCAAGAATTGGTTCGCGTAGGAATGGGCGTATTAGTTCACGTAAGAATGGACGTAGAATACCAAAAGGAGTTATTCATGTTCAAGCGAGTTTCAACAATACCATTGTAACTGTTACGGATATGCGAGGTCGGGTGGTTTCTTGGTCCTCCGCTGGTACTTGTGGATTCAGAGGCACAAGAAGAGGGACACCATTTGCTGCTCAAACCGCAGCAGGAAATGCTATTCGTACAGTAGTGGATCAGGGTATGCAACGAGCAGAAGTCATGATAAAGGGTCCTGGTCTCGGAAGAGATGCAGCATTACGAGCCATTCGCAGAAGTGGTATACTATTAAGTTTCGTACGTGACGTAACCCCTATGCCACATAATGGATGTAGACCTCCTAAAAAAAGGCGTGTGTAGAAATAAGAATTGAACTGATTTCAAGAGAAATAAATGATTCAATGATCTGATCAATAATATTAGTATGGTTCGAGAGGAAGTAGCAGTATCCACTCGGACACTACAGTGGAAGTGTGTTGAATCAAGAACAGACAGTAAGCGCCTTTCCTATGGACGTTTCATTCTGTCCCCGCTTATGAAAGGTCAAGCAGATATGATAGGTATCGCTATGCGAAGGGCTTTACTTGGAGAAATAGAAGGAACATGTATCACACGCGCAAAATCTGATAAGATACCACATGAATATTCTACGATAGTCGGTATTGAAGAATCAGTACATGAAATTTTCATGAATTTGAAAGAAATTGTATTGAGAAGTAATCTGTATGGAACTTGCGACGCATCTATTTTCGTCAGGGGTCCGAGATGCGTAACTGCTCAAGATATCATCTCGCCACCTTCTGTGAAAATGGTTGATACTACACAGCATATAGCTAGCCTGACAGAACCAATTGATTTGTGTATTGGATTACAAATCGAGAGGGATCGCGGATATCGTATGAAAACCCCAAATAACGATCAAGATGGAAGTTATCCTATAGAGGCTGTATCCATGCCTGTTCGAAATGCGAATCATAGTATTCATTCTTATGGGAATGGGAATGAGAAACAAGAGATACTTTTTCTAGAAATATGGACGAATGGAAGTTTAACTCCTAAAGAAGCACTTCACGAAGCTTCCCGTAATTTGATTGATTTATTTATTCCTTTTCTACATGGGGAGGAAGAGGACATAAATTTAGAGGACAATCTAAACAATCTAAACAGGGGTACTGTACCTTTTTTTACCTTTCAGGATAAATTGGCTAATCTAAAGAAAAACAAAAAAGGAATTGCATTGGAATGTATTTTTATTGACCAATCAGAATTGCCTCCCAGAACCTATAATTGTCTCAAAAGGTCCAATATACATACATTATTGGACCTTTTGAGTAAGAGTCAAGAAGATCTTATGAGAATTGAACATTTGCGCATAGAAGATGTAAAACGGATATTGGACATTTTACAGAAACATTTCACAATTGATTTACCTAAGAATAAGTTTTAAATCCATTGGAATTATTTCATCTTTTTATTTTATATTTTATAAAGAATAAAGAAAGAAATGAAGAATTATAAAGAAAGAGAAGAATCAAATAAAGAAAGAGAAGAATCAAATTGGTTTTGAATCTTTAGCACAACCCGATCCGTATATTCGAAATAGATCTATAATGGATCTATAATGAAATTTAAGAAATGTATCTAGGGAGGATTCATTTTGAAGCGACTATTCCCTAGATACATACGTCATGGTATTTCACAGTTCAATCAATTTGAAAAAGACCTAAAGTTAGAGATTTATCAATAGGTAATGTTGCTCCAATACCTAACCAAAGAGCTACTGCGGTACCGATCAAAAAGACTGTTGTAGCCACTGGACGACGAAATGGATTTTGGAATTTATTAACATTCTCCAAAAAGGGTACTGTCAATAATCCCGTTGGCACTGAAACCATTAAAAGAACACCCAATAACTTATTGGGTACTGTACGGAGGATTTGAAATACGGGAAAGAAGTACCATTCAGGTAA
>NW_027518946.1:0-2500 GCF_043159265.1 Tasmannia lanceolata | reverse complement strand
GACCCATTCTCTGTACTATCAATAGGATCAATTATAACAAGTCACACACTCATATTCCGGAAATACCGAAACAACGGAATTCCACGGTCGAACTACCGGAATAGCCTAGAAATCTGATCCCTAAGTAATTCATTTTTGATTGAAAACTAGGACTTCATGGTTCTTATGGACCTAACTCATTGAAATTCCATCCAGTAAAACGGAAGAATTATAAATCTCCAAAATAATAGATAGGAATATCGCAAACAGAGCCATTGCGACACCCATCAAAGGAGTAGTTCCCCATCCAGGGGCTACTTTACCATATTCCGAATTCAATGGTTTCAATAAATTCCCTGTAATAGTTCGTCTTGGCCTAGATCTAGAACTACCCTCAATGGTTTGTGTAGCCATAAATCCTATTGCATTGGTTGAGATCTGTTGACTTTGTATACTATTCCGTTGTAAATAAACGATCTTCTCGTAGCGTAGATCCGTCGTGGTCTTGAAATTATCTAATAATGGAAACAGCAACCCTAGTCGCCATCTCCATATCTGGTTCACTTGTAAGCTTTACTGGGTACGCCTTATATACCGCTTTTGGGCAACCCTCTCAACAACTAAGAGATCCATTCGAGGAGCACGGGGACTAGTTGAAATAATGAACCTCCCATATTGTATTGGGAGGCTCATTACTTCAATTGAGATAATAAAAAATCATTTCATCCTTTTTGTCGGAACCTTAGGTGGTTCTCGAAAAAAGATAGCGAAAAAAATTATCCCTAGAGTCGAGACTAACAGGAATGTATAAACCAATGCTTCCATGGATTCGATCGTGGTTTACAATTATAGCTTCCACACCTGTGCATTTGGGAACATTTCCCAGATAAAGTAAAGAAAGGGCAAGAGTCAAAGAAAAGGCGATGATTAAAATCAAGATTTCTACGGTACCCTAACCTTATGTCAAATCAAAAAAAAATCAAATAGAGGCAAAAGACGCTAGAGTAATGTTGTATCAGACTACTTGTCGCCTTGTAGTTGGATCTCCAAGTTTTTGGAATGTTCCAAATTCCACTTGAGCATCCAAATCAGGGTCAATACCAGCAAAAACATCTCTGAACAAGGTTCTAGCCCCATGCCAAATGTGTCCGAAAAAGAAGAGCAAAGCAAACGTAGCATGTCCAAAAGTAAACCAACCCCTTGGACTGCTACGAAAAACACCATCGGATTTCAAAGTAGCACGATCTAATTCAAAAATTTCACCCAATTGGGCACGTCTAGCATATTTTTTCACAGTAGCAGGATCGCCATAACTGACCCCATTGAGTTCGCCACCATAGAACTCAACAGTTACACCTACTTGTTCGACACTATACTTCGATTCTGCCCTTCTAAAAGGAACATCCGCTCTCACAATTCCGTCTCCGTCTACCAAAACCACCGGAAATGTTTCAAAAAAAGTAGGCATACGACGTACAAAAAGCTCATGCCCCTCTTTATCTCTAAAGATGGGGTGTCCTAACCATCCAACAGCTATTCCATCCCCATTGTCCATTGAGCCTGCTCTGAATAATCCCCCCTTCGCCGGATTATTACCGATGTAATCATAAAAAGCTAATTTTTCGGGAATTTTAGACCAAGCTTCCGATAAACTCAGATTTTCGGCTAGCCCGGCTCCAACTCTTCGATATATTTCTTGCTGGAAGTATCCCTGATCCCACTGATAACGAGTGGGACCAAATAATTCTATGGGAGTAGTTGCTGAACCATACCACATAGTTCCAGCAACGACGAAAGCTGCAAAAAAGACAGCAGCGATACTACTAGAAAGTACAGTTTCAATATTGCCCATACGTAATCCTTTGTATAAACGTTGGGGCGGGCGGACACTAAGATGGAATAGTCCCGCCAATATCCCCAATGTCCCCGCTGCAATATGATGAGAGGCTATTCCTCCCGGAACAAAAGGATCAAAACCTTCTGCGCCCCACGCTGGATTTACAGATTGTACTTTTCCGGTTAGACCATAAGGATCGGACACCCATATTCCAGGACCATACAAGCCTGTTACATGAAATGCGCCAAACCCAAAGCAAGCCACCCCTGAGAGAAATAAATGAATTCCAAAGATCTTGGGCAAATCCAAAGAGGGTTTTCCCGTACGTTCATCACAGAATATTTCTAGGTCCCAATACACCCAATGCCAGATGGCTGCTAAGAAGCACAAGCCAGAAAACACAATATGTGCCCCAGCCACACCTTCGTAACTCCAAATACCCGGATTCGTTATAGTTCCTCCTGTGATACTCCAACCACCCCATGAATTGGTTATCCCTAAACGAGTCATGAAGGGTATAACGAACATACCTTGTCTCCACATTGGATCAAGGACGGGATCAGAGGGATCAAAAACGGCTAATTCGTATAGAGCCATCGAACCGGCCCAACCAGAAACTAGAGCTGTATGCATTATATGGACAGAAAGTAACCGACCGGGATCATTCAATACGACGGTATGAAC
>NW_027518945.1:45000-49744 GCF_043159265.1 Tasmannia lanceolata | reverse complement strand
CAGCTGGAGCCATCATCCGCGTTGCCATGGCTCGCTTGGCCTTGGCTTGCCAGGCCCCGACACGAGCAATCGCGCATTTTCTTTGCAACCGACCATCAATGCCGCCCAACGGGGCCAGCACGAGCAGTCATCCGCGGTCCCCTGGCCCTGCGCACGTTTGTCTTTGAAACCGAGCATCAATGCCACAGAAAGTGCCGGGGCGCCAGCTGGAGCCATCATCCGACGTGCCATGGCTCTGGTCCCATGGTCTTCGCAACCGAGCATTCGTGACACCCGCGGGGCCAGGACACCAACCCTTCCGACACGAGCATTCGCGCATGTTCTTTGGCCACACAACGGCGCCAGCACGAGCAAAATCATCCGCGGTGCGGTGGCCTTGCACGGCCTTTTGTCTTTGGAACCAACCATCAGTGCCACGGGAAGTGCCGGAGTCCCGGCATCCGCGGTGCCAAGTCATTGCGCCCTTGGTCTCTGCAGCGGGGCATGCCGGGCACTCCCAACCATTGCAAGCAAGCAAGCAAGCAAGAAAGAAAGTAAGTAAGTAAGTAAGTATTACATATAGGGGCGGGACATGCGGGGAGATCTGCGAAACGTGCATTACGGGGCACACGCGTACCTACCGGGGCATACCGACCCCTATTGGGGCACACGTGTGCATATCGGGGCATACCGGGCCTATCGGGGCACACGCGTACATACCGGGGCATACCGAGCCCTACTGGGGCACACGTGCGCATATCGGGGCGTACCAAGCCTATCGGGGCATACGCATGTATCCCAAGGCATACCGAGTCTATCCGGGCATACGCGTTCATACCGGGGCGTAACGGGCCTATCGGGGCATACTTGGGCATATCCGGGCAAAAAATGCCCAAAACTTGCGCAACCTTGGCAACCGTGGTCCATTCCTCTCTATATGCCTAGCCTTGCCAACCGTGGTCCATTCCTCACTATATGCCATGGCCTTGTGCCCATGGTCTTCCCAAGACAGCATCCAAGGCGCCTGAAAGGCCAAGGGAGCCCAACCCAGCAATGCCCAGCCAAGGCCAGGCATTCCAGTGCCTACCCGGGCAAAAACGCCCAAAGCATGCCCCATTCGTTAGCCTATCCAGGCAAAAACGCCCAAAACCAGCCCATTCCAGTGCCTATCCGGGGAAAACGCCCAAAGCATGCCCATTCCTTAGCCTATCCAGGCAAAGACGCCCAAAACCAGCACATTCCAGTGCCTATCCGGGCAAAAACGCCCTAAGCCTGCGCATTCCAGCGCCCCGCAGCATGCCACCCTCCTATAGGGTTTGCGCAACCAACCCGCCTAACCACCAGTGGCAACCAAAGGTGCTGTTAGCGACGACTTCTGAAGACGCAACGAGACGCGACGGGTTTGCGCCCAGACGCGACGAGGCGATGCGGGATCTGCGCCCAACCGTGCCTACACCCGCCGACTTGATGCGGGAGCTGCTGGCCCAAGCATGCCTAGCGTGCAAGGCCTGCGTGCAAGGCTAGTGTGCAAGGCTCGTGGGCAAGGCTAGTGCGCAAGGCTAGTGCCCAAGGTCTGTGTGCAAGGCTAGTGCCCAAGGCTAGTGAGCATGGCCTGTGTGCAAGGCTAGTGTGCAAGGCTTGTATGCAAGGCTAGTGTGCAAGGCTGGTGTGCAAGGCTTGTGGGCAAGGCTGGTGCGCAAGGCTAGTTCCCAAGGGTTGTGTGCAAGGCTAGTGCCCAAGGCAAGTGCGCAAGGCTCGTGCCCAAAGCTAGTGCGCAAGGCTTGTGTGCAAGGCTACTGCGATGGGCCAGTGCCCAAGGCTTGTGAGCAAGGCTTGTATGCATGGCTTGTGTGCAAGGCTAGCGTCCAAGGCTTGTGCGCATGGCTTGTGCGCAAGGCTTGTGTCCAAGGCTTTTGTGCAAGGCTCGTGCGCAAGGCTAGTGTGCAAGGCTTGTGCGCATTGGCAGGTAGCCCACCAGCATGCACGATCCAAATGCCACTCACGCGACAACACGGTGCCAAGCCGGGCATGGTGTGCACTCAAAACCAATCAACGGACAGAGGTCATGCGTCATGGGGGGGATCTAGCAAGGCCATGGGGAAGGTCATGGAGGACCTTGGAAGCAAGCGCAAGACGAGAGCGAATCGAACAAGGGGCCAGGACGGGGCCTTGTGCCCATGGTCTTCGCAAGACAGCGTCCAAGGCACCCGAAAGCCCAAGGGAACCCAAACCCGGCCGACACTTGCAATCGCACATGCTCTCTGCAACACACCATCAATGCCGCCCAACGGGGCCAGCACGAGCAGTCCTCCGCGGTCCCCTGGCCCTGCGCACGTTTGTCTTCGAAACCGAGCATCAATGCCACAGAAAGTGCCGGGGCGCCAGCTGGAGCCATCATCCGCGTTGCCATGGCTCGCTTGGCCTTGGCTTGCCAGGCCCCGACACGAGCAATCGCGCATTTTCTTTGCAACCGACCATCAATGCCGCCCAACGGGGCCAGCACGAGCAGTCATCCGCGGTCCCCTGGCCCTGCGCACGTTTGTCTTTGAAACCGAGCATCAATGCCACAGAAAGTGCCGGGGCGCCAGCTGGAGCCATCATCCGACGTGCCATGGCTCTGGTCCCATGGTCTTCGCAACCGAGCATTCGTGACACCCGCGGGGCCAGGACACCAACCCTTCCGACACGAGCATTCGCGCATGTTCTTTGGCCACACAACGGCGCCAGCACGAGCAAAATCATCCGCGGTGGGGTGGCCTTGCACGGCCTTTTGTCTTTGGAACCAACCATCAGTGCCACGGGAAGTGCCGGAGTCCCGGCATCCGCGGTGCCAAGTCATTGCGCCCTTGGTCTCTGCAGCGGGGCATGCCGGGCACTCCCAACCATTGCAAGCAAGCAAGCAAGCAAGAAAGAAAGTAAGTAAGTAAGTAAGTATTACATATAGGGGCGGGACATGCGGGGAGATCTGCGAAACGTGCATTACGGGGCACACGCGTACCTACCGGGGCATACCGACCCCTATTGGGGCACACGTGTGCATATCGGGGCATACCGGGCCTATCGGGGCACACGCGTACATACCGGGGCATACCGAGCCCTACTGGGGCACACGTGCGCATATCGGGGCGTACCAAGCCTATCGGGGCATACGCATGTATCCCAAGGCATACCGAGTCTATCCGGGCATACGCGTTCATACCGGGGCGTAACGGGCCTATCGGGGCATACTTGGGCATATCCGGGCAAAAAATGCCCAAAACTTGCGCAACCTTGGCAACCGTGGTCCATTCCTCTCTATATGCCTAGCCTTGCCAACCGTGGTCCATTCCTCACTATATGCCATGGCCTTGTGCCCATGGTCTTCCCAAGACAGCGTCCAAGGCCCCCGGAAGGCCAAGGGAGCCCAACCCAGCAATGCCCTGCTATGGCAAGCCAAGGCCAAGCATTCCGGTGCCTATCCGGGCAAAAATGCAATTCCTCTCTATATGCCTAGCCTTGGCAACCGTGGTCCATTCCCCACCATATGCCATGGCCTTGTGCCCATGGTCTTCCCAAGACAGTGTCCAAGGCGCCCGGAAGGCCAAGGGAGCCCAACCCAGCAATGCCCTGCTTTGGCAAGCCAAGGCCAAGCATTCCGGTGCCTAACCTTGGCAACCGTGGTCCTTTCCTCACCATATGCCATGGCCTTGTGCCCATGGTCTTCGCAAGACATCGTCCAAGGCGCCCAAAAGGCCAAGGGAGCCCAACCCAGCAATGCCTTGCTAGGACAAGCCAAGGCCAAGCATTCCGGTGCCTATCCGGGCAAAAACGCCCAAAGCATGCCCATTCCTTAGCCTATCCAGGCAAAAACGCCCAAAATCTGCACATTCTAGTGCCTATCCGGGCAAAAACGCCCACCAGCATGCCACCCTCCTATAGGGTTTGCGCAACCAACCAGCCTAACCACCAGTGGCAACCAAAGGTGCTGTTAGCGACGACTTCTGAAGACGCAACGAGACGCGACGTGTTTGCGCCCAGACGCGACGAGACGATGCGGGATCTGCGCCCAAGAATGCCTAGACCCGTCGACTTGATGCGGGATCAGCTCGCCCAAGCATGCCTAGTGTGCAAGGCCTGTGTGCAAGGCTAGTGTCCAAGGCTAGTGTGCAAGGCTCATGTGGAACGCTAGTGCGCAAGGCTAGTGCCCAAGGCTTGTGTGCCAGGCCCGTGTGCAAGGCTAGTGTCCAGGGCTTGTGTGCATTGCTTGAGTGCAAGGCTTGTGTGCATTGCTCGAGTGCATGGCTTGTGTGCAAGGGTTGTGCGCAAGGCTAGTGTGCGGGGCTTGTGCGCATGGCTAATGTGCACGGCTTGTGTGCATGGCTACCGTGCAAGGCTAGTTTGCATGGCTAGGGTGCAAGGCTCGCATGCGAGGCTAGTGTGCAAGGCTGCGTGCAAGGGAAGCGTGCAGGGCGAGTGTGCGAGGCCACTGTGCACGGCGCCAGCACTAGCGAGCCATCATCCGCGTTGCCATGGCTCGCTTGGCCTTGGCTTGCCAGGCCCCGACACGAGCAATCGCGCATTTTCTTTGCAACCGACCATCAATGCCGCCCAACGGGGCCAGCACGAGCAGTCATCCGCGGTCCCCTGGCCCTGCGCACGTTTGTCTTTGAAACCGAGCATCAATGCCACAGAAAGTGCCGGGGCGCCAGCTGGAGCCATCATCCGACGTGCCATGGCTCGCTTGGCCTTGGCTTGCCGGGCCCCGACACGAGCAATCGCGCATTTT
>NW_027518945.1:27500-35000 GCF_043159265.1 Tasmannia lanceolata | reverse complement strand
CCTAACCACCAGTGGCAACCAAAGGTGCTGTTAGCGACGACTTCTGAAGACGCAACGAGACGCGACGGGTTTGCGCCCAGACGCGACGAGGCGATGCGGGATCTGCGCCCAACCGTGCCTACACCCGCCGACTTGATGCGGGAGCTGCTGGCCCAAGCATGCCTAGCGTGCAAGGCCTGCGTGCAAGGCTAGTGTGCAAGGCTCGTGGGCAAGGCTAGTGCGCAAGGCTAGTGCCCAAGGTCTGTGTGCAAGGCTAGTGCCCAAGGCTAGTGAGCATGGCCTGTGTGCAAGGCTAGTGTGCAAGGCTTGTATGCAAGGCTAGTGTGCAAGGCTGGTGTGCAAGGCTTGTGGGCAAGGCTGGTGCGCAAGGCTAGTTCCCAAGGGTTGTGTGCAAGGCTAGTGCCCAAGGCAAGTGCGCAAGGCTCGTGCCCAAAGCTAGTGCGCAAGGCTTGTGTGCAAGGCTACTGCGATGGGCCAGTGCCCAAGGCTTGTGAGCAAGGCTTGTATGCATGGCTTGTGTGCAAGGCTAGCGTCCAAGGCTTGTGCGCATGGCTTGTGCGCAAGGCTTGTGTCCAAGGCTTTTGTGCAAGGCTCGTGCGCAAGGCTAGTGTGCAAGGCTTGTGCGCATTGGCAGGTAGCCCACCAGCATGCACGATCCAAATGCCACTCACGCGACAACACGGTGCCAAGCCGGGCATGGTGTGCACTCAAAACCAATCAACGGACAGAGGTCATGCGTCATGGGGGGGATCTAGCAAGGCCATGGGGAAGGTCATGGAGGACCTTGGAAGCAAGCGCAAGACGAGAGCGAATCGAACAAGGGGCCAGGACGGGGCCTTGTGCCCATGGTCTTCGCAAGACAGCGTCCAAGGCACCCGAAAGCCCAAGGGAACCCAAACCCGGCCGACACTTGCAATCGCACATGCTCTCTGCAACACACCATCAATGCCGCCCAACGGGGCCAGCACGAGCAGTCCTCCGCGGTCCCCTGGCCCTGCGCACGTTTGTCTTCGAAACCGAGCATCAATGCCACAGAAAGTGCCGGGGCGCCAGCTGGAGCCATCATCCGCGTTGCCATGGCTCGCTTGGCCTTGGCTTGCCAGGCCCCGACACGAGCAATCGCGCATTTTCTTTGCAACCGACCATCAATGCCGCCCAACGGGGCCAGCACGAGCAGTCATCCGCGGTCCCCTGGCCCTGCGCACGTTTGTCTTTGAAACCGAGCATCAATGCCACAGAAAGTGCCGGGGCGCCAGCTGGAGCCATCATCCGACGTGCCATGGCTCTGGTCCCATGGTCTTCGCAACCGAGCATTCGTGACACCCGCGGGGCCAGGACACCAACCCTTCCGACACGAGCATTCGCGCATGTTCTTTGGCCACACAACGGCGCCAGCACGAGCAAAATCATCCGCGGTGCGGTGGCCTTGCACGGCCTTTTGTCTTTGGAACCAACCATCAGTGCCACGGGAAGTGCCGGAGTCCCGGCATCCGCGGTGCCAAGTCATTGCGCCCTTGGTCTCTGCAGCGGGGCATGCCGGGCACTCCCAACCATTGCAAGCAAGCAAGCAAGCAAGAAAGAAAGTAAGTAAGTAAGTAAGTATTACATATAGGGGCGGGACATGCGGGGAGATCTGCGAAACGTGCATTACGGGGCACACGCGTACCTACCGGGGCATACCGACCCCTATTGGGGCACACGTGTGCATATCGGGGCATACCGGGCCTATCGGGGCACACGCGTACATACCGGGGCATACCGAGCCCTACTGGGGCACACGTGCGCATATCGGGGCGTACCAAGCCTATCGGGGCATACGCATGTATCCCAAGGCATACCGAGTCTATCCGGGCATACGCGTTCATACCGGGGCGTAACGGGCCTATCGGGGCATACTTGGGCATATCCGGGCAAAAAATGCCCAAAACTTGCGCAACCTTGGCAACCGTGGTCCATTCCTCTCTATATGCCTAGCCTTGCCAACCGTGGTCCATTCCTCACTATATGCCATGGCCTTGTGCCCATGGTCTTCCCAAGACAGCATCCAAGGCGCCTGAAAGGCCAAGGGAGCCCAACCCAGCAATGCCCAGCCAAGGCCAGGCATTCCAGTGCCTACCCGGGCAAAAACGCCCAAAGCATGCCCCATTCGTTAGCCTATCCAGGCAAAAACGCCCAAAACCAGCCCATTCCAGTGCCTATCCGGGGAAAACGCCCAAAGCATGCCCATTCCTTAGCCTATCCAGGCAAAGACGCCCAAAACCAGCACATTCCAGTGCCTATCCGGGCAAAAACGCCCTAAGCCTGCGCATTCCAGCGCCCCGCAGCATGCCACCCTCCTATAGGGTTTGCGCAACCAACCCGCCTAACCACCAGTGGCAACCAAAGGTGCTGTTAGCGACGACTTCTGAAGACGCAACGAGACGCGACGGGTTTGCGCCCAGACGCGACGAGGCGATGCGGGATCTGCGCCCAACCGTGCCTACACCCGCCGACTTGATGCGGGAGCTGCTGGCCCAAGCATGCCTAGCGTGCAAGGCCTGCGTGCAAGGCTAGTGTGCAAGGCTCGTGGGCAAGGCTAGTGCGCAAGGCTAGTGCCCAAGGTCTGTGTGCAAGGCTAGTGCCCAAGGCTAGTGAGCATGGCCTGTGTGCAAGGCTAGTGTGCAAGGCTTGTATGCAAGGCTAGTGTGCAAGGCTGGTGTGCAAGGCTTGTGGGCAAGGCTGGTGCGCAAGGCTAGTTCCCAAGGGTTGTGTGCAAGGCTAGTGCCCAAGGCAAGTGCGCAAGGCTCGTGCCCAAAGCTAGTGCGCAAGGCTTGTGTGCAAGGCTACTGCGATGGGCCAGTGCCCAAGGCTTGTGAGCAAGGCTTGTATGCATGGCTTGTGTGCAAGGCTAGCGTCCAAGGCTTGTGCGCATGGCTTGTGCGCAAGGCTTGTGTCCAAGGCTTTTGTGCAAGGCTCGTGCGCAAGGCTAGTGTGCAAGGCTTGTGCGCATTGGCAGGTAGCCCACCAGCATGCACGATCCAAATGCCACTCACGCGACAACACGGTGCCAAGCCGGGCATGGTGTGCACTCAAAACCAATCAACGGACAGAGGTCATGCGTCATGGGGGGGATCTAGCAAGGCCATGGGGAAGGTCATGGAGGACCTTGGAAGCAAGCGCAAGACGAGAGCGAATCGAACAAGGGGCCAGGACGGGGCCTTGTGCCCATGGTCTTCGCAAGACAGCGTCCAAGGCACCCGAAAGCCCAAGGGAACCCAAACCCGGCCGACACTTGCAATCGCACATGCTCTCTGCAACACACCATCAATGCCGCCCAACGGGGCCAGCACGAGCAGTCCTCCGCGGTCCCCTGGCCCTGCGCACGTTTGTCTTCGAAACCGAGCATCAATGCCACAGAAAGTGCCGGGGCGCCAGCTGGAGCCATCATCCGCGTTGCCATGGCTCGCTTGGCCTTGGCTTGCCAGGCCCCGACACGAGCAATCGCGCATTTTCTTTGCAACCGACCATCAATGCCGCCCAACGGGGCCAGCACGAGCAGTCATCCGCGGTCCCCTGGCCCTGCGCACGTTTGTCTTTGAAACCGAGCATCAATGCCACAGAAAGTGCCGGGGCGCCAGCTGGAGCCATCATCCGACGTGCCATGGCTCTGGTCCCATGGTCTTCGCAACCGAGCATTCGTGACACCCGCGGGGCCAGGACACCAACCCTTCCGACACGAGCATTCGCGCATGTTCTTTGGCCACACAACGGCGCCAGCACGAGCAAAATCATCCGCGGTGGGGTGGCCTTGCACGGCCTTTTGTCTTTGGAACCAACCATCAGTGCCACGGGAAGTGCCGGAGTCCCGGCATCCGCGGTGCCAAGTCATTGCGCCCTTGGTCTCTGCAGCGGGGCATGCCGGGCACTCCCAACCATTGCAAGCAAGCAAGCAAGCAAGAAAGAAAGTAAGTAAGTAAGTAAGTATTACATATAGGGGCGGGACATGCGGGGAGATCTGCGAAACGTGCATTACGGGGCACACGCGTACCTACCGGGGCATACCGACCCCTATTGGGGCACACGTGTGCATATCGGGGCATACCGGGCCTATCGGGGCACACGCGTACATACCGGGGCATACCGAGCCCTACTGGGGCACACGTGCGCATATCGGGGCGTACCAAGCCTATCGGGGCATACGCATGTATCCCAAGGCATACCGAGTCTATCCGGGCATACGCGTTCATACCGGGGCGTAACGGGCCTATCGGGGCATACTTGGGCATATCCGGGCAAAAAATGCCCAAAACTTGCGCAACCTTGGCAACCGTGGTCCATTCCTCTCTATATGCCTAGCCTTGCCAACCGTGGTCCATTCCTCACTATATGCCATGGCCTTGTGCCCATGGTCTTCCCAAGACAGCGTCCAAGGCCCCCGGAAGGCCAAGGGAGCCCAACCCAGCAATGCCCTGCTATGGCAAGCCAAGGCCAAGCATTCCGGTGCCTATCCGGGCAAAAATGCAATTCCTCTCTATATGCCTAGCCTTGGCAACCGTGGTCCATTCCCCACCATATGCCATGGCCTTGTGCCCATGGTCTTCCCAAGACAGTGTCCAAGGCGCCCGGAAGGCCAAGGGAGCCCAACCCAGCAATGCCCTGCTTTGGCAAGCCAAGGCCAAGCATTCCGGTGCCTAACCTTGGCAACCGTGGTCCTTTCCTCACCATATGCCATGGCCTTGTGCCCATGGTCTTCGCAAGACATCGTCCAAGGCGCCCAAAAGGCCAAGGGAGCCCAACCCAGCAATGCCTTGCTAGGACAAGCCAAGGCCAAGCATTCCGGTGCCTATCCGGGCAAAAACGCCCAAAGCATGCCCATTCCTTAGCCTATCCAGGCAAAAACGCCCAAAATCTGCACATTCTAGTGCCTATCCGGGCAAAAACGCCCACCAGCATGCCACCCTCCTATAGGGTTTGCGCAACCAACCAGCCTAACCACCAGTGGCAACCAAAGGTGCTGTTAGCGACGACTTCTGAAGACGCAACGAGACGCGACGTGTTTGCGCCCAGACGCGACGAGACGATGCGGGATCTGCGCCCAAGAATGCCTAGACCCGTCGACTTGATGCGGGATCAGCTCGCCCAAGCATGCCTAGTGTGCAAGGCCTGTGTGCAAGGCTAGTGTCCAAGGCTAGTGTGCAAGGCTCATGTGGAACGCTAGTGCGCAAGGCTAGTGCCCAAGGCTTGTGTGCCAGGCCCGTGTGCAAGGCTAGTGTCCAGGGCTTGTGTGCATTGCTTGAGTGCAAGGCTTGTGTGCATTGCTCGAGTGCATGGCTTGTGTGCAAGGGTTGTGCGCAAGGCTAGTGTGCGGGGCTTGTGCGCATGGCTAATGTGCACGGCTTGTGTGCATGGCTACCGTGCAAGGCTAGTTTGCATGGCTAGGGTGCAAGGCTCGCATGCGAGGCTAGTGTGCAAGGCTGCGTGCAAGGGAAGCGTGCAGGGCGAGTGTGCGAGGCCACTGTGCACGGCGCCAGCACTAGCGAGCCATCATCCGCGTTGCCATGGCTCGCTTGGCCTTGGCTTGCCAGGCCCCGACACGAGCAATCGCGCATTTTCTTTGCAACCGACCATCAATGCCGCCCAACGGGGCCAGCACGAGCAGTCATCCGCGGTCCCCTGGCCCTGCGCACGTTTGTCTTTGAAACCGAGCATCAATGCCACAGAAAGTGCCGGGGCGCCAGCTGGAGCCATCATCCGACGTGCCATGGCTCGCTTGGCCTTGGCTTGCCGGGCCCCGACACGAGCAATCGCGCATTTTCTTTGCAACCGACCATCAATGCCGCCCAACGGGGCCAGCACGAGCAGTCATCCGCGGTCCCCTGGCACTGCGCACGTTTGTCTTTGAAACCGAGCATCAATGCCACAGAAAGTGCCGGGGCGCCAGCTGGAGCCATCATCCGACGTGCCATGGCTCTGGTCCCATGGTCTTCGCAACCGAGCATTCGTGACACCCGCGGGGCCAGGACACCAACCCTTCCGACACGAGCATTCGCGCATGTTCTTTGGCCACACAACGGCGCCAGCACGAGCAAAATCATCCGCGGTGCGGTGGCCTTGCACGGCCTTTTGTCTTTGGAACCAACCATCAGTGCCACGGGAAGTGCCGGAGTCCCGGCATCCGCGGTGCCAAGTCATTGCGCCCTTGGTCTCTGCAGCGGGGCATGCCGGGCACTCCCAACCATTGCAAGCAAGCAAGCAAGCAAGAAAGAAAGTAAGTAAGTAAGTAAGTATTACATATAGGGGCGGGACATGCGGGGAGATCTGCGAAACGTGCATTACGGGGCACACGCGTACCTACCGGGGCATACCGACCCCTATTGGGGCACACGTGTGCATATCGGGGCATACCGGGCCTATCGGGGCACACGCGTACATACCGGGGCATACCGAGCCCTACTGGGGCACACGTGCGCATATCGGGGCGTACCAAGCCTATCGGGGCATACGCATGTATCCCAAGGCATACCGAGTCTATCCGGGCATACGCGTTCATACCGGGGCGTAACGGGCCTATCGGGGCATACTTGGGCATATCCGGGCAAAAAATGCCCAAAACTTGCGCAACCTTGGCAACCGTGGTCCATTCCTCTCTATATGCCTAGCCTTGCCAACCGTGGTCCATTCCTCACTATATGCCATGGCCTTGTGCCCATGGTCTTCCCAAGACAGCGTCCAAGGCCCCCGGAAGGCCAAGGGAGCCCAACCCAGCAATGCCCTGCTATGGCAAGCCAAGGCCAAGCATTCCGGTGCCTATCCGGGCAAAAATGCGATTCCTCTCTATATGCCTAGCCTTGGCAACCGTGGTCCATTCCCCACCATATGCCATGGCCTTGTGCCCATGGTCTTCCCAAGACAGTGTCCAAGGCGCCCGGAAGGCCAAGGGAGCCCAACCCAGCAATGCCCTGCTTTGGCAAGCCAAGGCCAAGCATTCCGGTGCCTAACCTTGGCAACCGTGGTCCTTTCCTCACCATATGCCATGGCCTTGTGCCCATGGTCTTCGCAAGACATCGTCCAAGGCGCCCAAAAGGCCAAGGGAGCCCAACCCAGCAATGCCCTGCTAGGGCAAGCCAAGGCCAAGCATTCCGGTGCCTAACCTTGGCAACCGTGGTCCTTTCCTCACCATATGCCATGGCCTTGTGCCCATGGTCTTCGCAAGACATCGTCCAAGGCGCCCAAAAGGCCAAGGGAGCCCAACCCAGCAATGCCTTGCTAGGACAAGCCAAGGCCAAGCATTCCGGTGCCTATCCGGGCAAAAACGCCCAAAGCATGCCCATTCCTTAGCCTATCCAGGCAAAAACGCCCAAAATCTGCACATTCTAGTGCCTATCCGGGCAAAAACGCCCACCAGCATGCCACCCTCCTATAGGGTTTGCGCAACCAACCAGCCTAACCACCAGTGGCAACCAAAGGTGCTGTTAGCGACGACTTCTGAAGACGCAACGAGACGCGACGTGTTTGCGCCCA
>NW_027518945.1:10000-17500 GCF_043159265.1 Tasmannia lanceolata | reverse complement strand
ATATCGGGGCATACCGGGCCTATCGGGGCACACGCGTACATACCGGGGCATACCGAGCCCTACTGGGGCACACGTGCGCATATCGGGGCGTACCAAGCCTATCGGGGCATACGCATGTATCCCAAGGCATACCGAGTCTATCCGGGCATACGCGTTCATACCGGGGCGTAACGGGCCTATCGGGGCATACTTGGGCATATCCGGGCAAAAAATGCCCAAAACTTGCGCAACCTTGGCAACCGTGGTCCATTCCTCTCTATATGCCTAGCCTTGCCAACCGTGGTCCATTCCTCACTATATGCCATGGCCTTGTGCCCATGGTCTTCCCAAGACAGCATCCAAGGCGCCTGAAAGGCCAAGGGAGCCCAACCCAGCAATGCCCAGCCAAGGCCAGGCATTCCAGTGCCTACCCGGGCAAAAACGCCCAAAGCATGCCCCATTCGTTAGCCTATCCAGGCAAAAACGCCCAAAACCAGCCCATTCCAGTGCCTATCCGGGGAAAACGCCCAAAGCATGCCCATTCCTTAGCCTATCCAGGCAAAGACGCCCAAAACCAGCACATTCCAGTGCCTATCCGGGCAAAAACGCCCTAAGCCTGCGCATTCCAGCGCCCCGCAGCATGCCACCCTCCTATAGGGTTTGCGCAACCAACCCGCCTAACCACCAGTGGCAACCAAAGGTGCTGTTAGCGACGACTTCTGAAGACGCAACGAGACGCGACGGGTTTGCGCCCAGACGCGACGAGGCGATGCGGGATCTGCGCCCAACCGTGCCTACACCCGCCGACTTGATGCGGGAGCTGCTGGCCCAAGCATGCCTAGCGTGCAAGGCCTGCGTGCAAGGCTAGTGTGCAAGGCTCGTGGGCAAGGCTAGTGCGCAAGGCTAGTGCCCAAGGTCTGTGTGCAAGGCTAGTGCCCAAGGCTAGTGAGCATGGCCTGTGTGCAAGGCTAGTGTGCAAGGCTTGTATGCAAGGCTAGTGTGCAAGGCTGGTGTGCAAGGCTTGTGGGCAAGGCTGGTGCGCAAGGCTAGTTCCCAAGGGTTGTGTGCAAGGCTAGTGCCCAAGGCAAGTGCGCAAGGCTCGTGCCCAAAGCTAGTGCGCAAGGCTTGTGTGCAAGGCTACTGCGATGGGCCAGTGCCCAAGGCTTGTGAGCAAGGCTTGTATGCATGGCTTGTGTGCAAGGCTAGCGTCCAAGGCTTGTGCGCATGGCTTGTGCGCAAGGCTTGTGTCCAAGGCTTTTGTGCAAGGCTCGTGCGCAAGGCTAGTGTGCAAGGCTTGTGCGCATTGGCAGGTAGCCCACCAGCATGCACGATCCAAATGCCACTCACGCGACAACACGGTGCCAAGCCGGGCATGGTGTGCACTCAAAACCAATCAACGGACAGAGGTCATGCGTCATGGGGGGGATCTAGCAAGGCCATGGGGAAGGTCATGGAGGACCTTGGAAGCAAGCGCAAGACGAGAGCGAATCGAACAAGGGGCCAGGACGGGGCCTTGTGCCCATGGTCTTCGCAAGACAGCGTCCAAGGCACCCGAAAGCCCAAGGGAACCCAAACCCGGCCGACACTTGCAATCGCACATGCTCTCTGCAACACACCATCAATGCCGCCCAACGGGGCCAGCACGAGCAGTCCTCCGCGGTCCCCTGGCCCTGCGCACGTTTGTCTTCGAAACCGAGCATCAATGCCACAGAAAGTGCCGGGGCGCCAGCTGGAGCCATCATCCGCGTTGCCATGGCTCGCTTGGCCTTGGCTTGCCAGGCCCCGACACGAGCAATCGCGCATTTTCTTTGCAACCGACCATCAATGCCGCCCAACGGGGCCAGCACGAGCAGTCATCCGCGGTCCCCTGGCCCTGCGCACGTTTGTCTTTGAAACCGAGCATCAATGCCACAGAAAGTGCCGGGGCGCCAGCTGGAGCCATCATCCGACGTGCCATGGCTCTGGTCCCATGGTCTTCGCAACCGAGCATTCGTGACACCCGCGGGGCCAGGACACCAACCCTTCCGACACGAGCATTCGCGCATGTTCTTTGGCCACACAACGGCGCCAGCACGAGCAAAATCATCCGCGGTGGGGTGGCCTTGCACGGCCTTTTGTCTTTGGAACCAACCATCAGTGCCACGGGAAGTGCCGGAGTCCCGGCATCCGCGGTGCCAAGTCATTGCGCCCTTGGTCTCTGCAGCGGGGCATGCCGGGCACTCCCAACCATTGCAAGCAAGCAAGCAAGCAAGAAAGAAAGTAAGTAAGTAAGTAAGTATTACATATAGGGGCGGGACATGCGGGGAGATCTGCGAAACGTGCATTACGGGGCACACGCGTACCTACCGGGGCATACCGACCCCTATTGGGGCACACGTGTGCATATCGGGGCATACCGGGCCTATCGGGGCACACGCGTACATACCGGGGCATACCGAGCCCTACTGGGGCACACGTGCGCATATCGGGGCGTACCAAGCCTATCGGGGCATACGCATGTATCCCAAGGCATACCGAGTCTATCCGGGCATACGCGTTCATACCGGGGCGTAACGGGCCTATCGGGGCATACTTGGGCATATCCGGGCAAAAAATGCCCAAAACTTGCGCAACCTTGGCAACCGTGGTCCATTCCTCTCTATATGCCTAGCCTTGCCAACCGTGGTCCATTCCTCACTATATGCCATGGCCTTGTGCCCATGGTCTTCCCAAGACAGCATCCAAGGCGCCTGAAAGGCCAAGGGAGCCCAACCCAGCAATGCCCAGCCAAGGCCAGGCATTCCAGTGCCTACCCGGGCAAAAACGCCCAAAGCATGCCCCATTCGTTAGCCTATCCAGGCAAAAACGCCCAAAACCAGCCCATTCCAGTGCCTATCCGGGGAAAACGCCCAAAGCATGCCCATTCCTTAGCCTATCCAGGCAAAGACGCCCAAAACCAGCACATTCCAGTGCCTATCCGGGCAAAAACGCCCTAAGCCTGCGCATTCCAGCGCCCCGCAGCATGCCACCCTCCTATAGGGTTTGCGCAACCAACCCGCCTAACCACCAGTGGCAACCAAAGGTGCTGTTAGCGACGACTTCTGAAGACGCAACGAGACGCGACGGGTTTGCGCCCAGACGCGACGAGGCGATGCGGGATCTGCGCCCAACCGTGCCTACACCCGCCGACTTGATGCGGGAGCTGCTGGCCCAAGCATGCCTAGCGTGCAAGGCCTGCGTGCAAGGCTAGTGTGCAAGGCTCGTGGGCAAGGCTAGTGCGCAAGGCTAGTGCCCAAGGTCTGTGTGCAAGGCTAGTGCCCAAGGCTAGTGAGCATGGCCTGTGTGCAAGGCTAGTGTGCAAGGCTTGTATGCAAGGCTAGTGTGCAAGGCTGGTGTGCAAGGCTTGTGGGCAAGGCTGGTGCGCAAGGCTAGTTCCCAAGGGTTGTGTGCAAGGCTAGTGCCCAAGGCAAGTGCGCAAGGCTCGTGCCCAAAGCTAGTGCGCAAGGCTTGTGTGCAAGGCTACTGCGATGGGCCAGTGCCCAAGGCTTGTGAGCAAGGCTTGTATGCATGGCTTGTGTGCAAGGCTAGCGTCCAAGGCTTGTGCGCATGGCTTGTGCGCAAGGCTTGTGTCCAAGGCTTTTGTGCAAGGCTCGTGCGCAAGGCTAGTGTGCAAGGCTTGTGCGCATTGGCAGGTAGCCCACCAGCATGCACGATCCAAATGCCACTCACGCGACAACACGGTGCCAAGCCGGGCATGGTGTGCACTCAAAACCAATCAACGGACAGAGGTCATGCGTCATGGGGGGGATCTAGCAAGGCCATGGGGAAGGTCATGGAGGACCTTGGAAGCAAGCGCAAGACGAGAGCGAATCGAACAAGGGGCCAGGACGGGGCCTTGTGCCCATGGTCTTCGCAAGACAGCGTCCAAGGCACCCGAAAGCCCAAGGGAACCCAAACCCGGCCGACACTTGCAATCGCACATGCTCTCTGCAACACACCATCAATGCCGCCCAACGGGGCCAGCACGAGCAGTCCTCCGCGGTCCCCTGGCCCTGCGCACGTTTGTCTTCGAAACCGAGCATCAATGCCACAGAAAGTGCCGGGGCGCCAGCTGGAGCCATCATCCGCGTTGCCATGGCTCGCTTGGCCTTGGCTTGCCAGGCCCCGACACGAGCAATCGCGCATTTTCTTTGCAACCGACCATCAATGCCGCCCAACGGGGCCAGCACGAGCAGTCATCCGCGGTCCCCTGGCCCTGCGCACGTTTGTCTTTGAAACCGAGCATCAATGCCACAGAAAGTGCCGGGGCGCCAGCTGGAGCCATCATCCGACGTGCCATGGCTCTGGTCCCATGGTCTTCGCAACCGAGCATTCGTGACACCCGCGGGGCCAGGACACCAACCCTTCCGACACGAGCATTCGCGCATGTTCTTTGGCCACACAACGGCGCCAGCACGAGCAAAATCATCCGCGGTGGGGTGGCCTTGCACGGCCTTTTGTCTTTGGAACCAACCATCAGTGCCACGGGAAGTGCCGGAGTCCCGGCATCCGCGGTGCCAAGTCATTGCGCCCTTGGTCTCTGCAGCGGGGCATGCCGGGCACTCCCAACCATTGCAAGCAAGCAAGCAAGCAAGAAAGAAAGTAAGTAAGTAAGTAAGTATTACATATAGGGGCGGGACATGCGGGGAGATCTGCGAAACGTGCATTACGGGGCACACGCGTACCTACCGGGGCATACCGACCCCTATTGGGGCACACGTGTGCATATCGGGGCATACCGGGCCTATCGGGGCACACGCGTACATACCGGGGCATACCGAGCCCTACTGGGGCACACGTGCGCATATCGGGGCGTACCAAGCCTATCGGGGCATACGCATGTATCCCAAGGCATACCGAGTCTATCCGGGCATACGCGTTCATACCGGGGCGTAACGGGCCTATCGGGGCATACTTGGGCATATCCGGGCAAAAAATGCCCAAAACTTGCGCAACCTTGGCAACCGTGGTCCATTCCTCTCTATATGCCTAGCCTTGCCAACCGTGGTCCATTCCTCACTATATGCCATGGCCTTGTGCCCATGGTCTTCCCAAGACAGCGTCCAAGGCCCCCGGAAGGCCAAGGGAGCCCAACCCAGCAATGCCCTGCTATGGCAAGCCAAGGCCAAGCATTCCGGTGCCTATCCGGGCAAAAATGCAATTCCTCTCTATATGCCTAGCCTTGGCAACCGTGGTCCATTCCCCACCATATGCCATGGCCTTGTGCCCATGGTCTTCCCAAGACAGTGTCCAAGGCGCCCGGAAGGCCAAGGGAGCCCAACCCAGCAATGCCCTGCTTTGGCAAGCCAAGGCCAAGCATTCCGGTGCCTAACCTTGGCAACCGTGGTCCTTTCCTCACCATATGCCATGGCCTTGTGCCCATGGTCTTCGCAAGACATCGTCCAAGGCGCCCAAAAGGCCAAGGGAGCCCAACCCAGCAATGCCTTGCTAGGACAAGCCAAGGCCAAGCATTCCGGTGCCTATCCGGGCAAAAACGCCCAAAGCATGCCCATTCCTTAGCCTATCCAGGCAAAAACGCCCAAAATCTGCACATTCTAGTGCCTATCCGGGCAAAAACGCCCACCAGCATGCCACCCTCCTATAGGGTTTGCGCAACCAACCAGCCTAACCACCAGTGGCAACCAAAGGTGCTGTTAGCGACGACTTCTGAAGACGCAACGAGACGCGACGTGTTTGCGCCCAGACGCGACGAGACGATGCGGGATCTGCGCCCAAGAATGCCTAGACCCGTCGACTTGATGCGGGATCAGCTCGCCCAAGCATGCCTAGTGTGCAAGGCCTGTGTGCAAGGCTAGTGTCCAAGGCTAGTGTGCAAGGCTCATGTGGAACGCTAGTGCGCAAGGCTAGTGCCCAAGGCTTGTGTGCCAGGCCCGTGTGCAAGGCTAGTGTCCAGGGCTTGTGTGCATTGCTTGAGTGCAAGGCTTGTGTGCATTGCTCGAGTGCATGGCTTGTGTGCAAGGGTTGTGCGCAAGGCTAGTGTGCGGGGCTTGTGCGCATGGCTAATGTGCACGGCTTGTGTGCATGGCTACCGTGCAAGGCTAGTTTGCATGGCTAGGGTGCAAGGCTCGCATGCGAGGCTAGTGTGCAAGGCTGCGTGCAAGGGAAGCGTGCAGGGCGAGTGTGCGAGGCCACTGTGCACGGCGCCAGCACTAGCGAGCCATCATCCGCGTTGCCATGGCTCGCTTGGCCTTGGCTTGCCAGGCCCCGACACGAGCAATCGCGCATTTTCTTTGCAACCGACCATCAATGCCGCCCAACGGGGCCAGCACGAGCAGTCATCCGCGGTCCCCTGGCCCTGCGCACGTTTGTCTTTGAAACCGAGCATCAATGCCACAGAAAGTGCCGGGGCGCCAGCTGGAGCCATCATCCGACGTGCCATGGCTCGCTTGGCCTTGGCTTGCCGGGCCCCGACACGAGCAATCGCGCATTTTCTTTGCAACCGACCATCAATGCCGCCCAACGGGGCCAGCACGAGCAGTCATCCGCGGTCCCCTGGCACTGCGCACGTTTGTCTTTGAAACCGAGCATCAATGCCACAGAAAGTGCCGGGGCGCCAGCTGGAGCCATCATCCGACGTGCCATGGCTCTGGTCCCATGGTCTTCGCAACCGAGCATTCGTGACACCCGCGGGGCCAGGACACCAACCCTTCCGACACGAGCATTCGCGCATGTTCTTTGGCCACACAACGGCGCCAGCACGAGCAAAATCATCCGCGGTGCGGTGGCCTTGCACGGCCTTTTGTCTTTGGAACCAACCATCAGTGCCACGGGAAGTGCCGGAGTCCCGGCATCCGCGGTGCCAAGTCATTGCGCCCTTGGTCTCTGCAGCGGGGCATGCCGGGCACTCCCAACCATTGCAAGCAAGCAAGCAAGCAAGAAAGAAAGTAAGTAAGTAAGTAAGTATTACATATAGGGGCGGGACATGCGGGGAGATCTGCGAAACGTGCATTACGGGGCACACGCGTACCTACCGGGGCATACCGACCCCTATTGGGGCACACGTGTGCATATCGGGGCATACCGGGCCTATCGGGGCACACGCGTACATACCGGGGCATACCGAGCCCTACTGGGGCACACGTGCGCATATCGGGGCGTACCAAGCCTATCGGGGCATACGCATGTATCCCAAGGCATACCGAGTCTATCCGGGCATACGCGTTCATACCGGGGCGTAACGGGCCTATCGGGGCATACTTGGGCATATCCGGGCAAAAAATGCCCAAAACTTGCGCAACCTTGGCAACCGTGGTCCATTCCTCTCTATATGCCTAGCCTTGCCAACCGTGGTCCATTCCTCACTATATGCCATGGCCTTGTGCCCATGGTCTTCCCAAGACAGCGTCCAAGGCCCCCGGAAGGCCAAGGGAGCCCAACCCAGCAATGCCCTGCTATGGCAAGCCAAGGCCAAGCATTCCGGTGCCTATCCGGGCAAAAATGCGATTCCTCTCTATATGCCTAGCCTTGGCAACCGTGGTCCAT
>NW_027518944.1:60000-62500 GCF_043159265.1 Tasmannia lanceolata | reverse complement strand
CCAACCAAGCCAGCAGCAACCAAGCCATAGGGTTGCAAACAGACGTGCAACCCAGTACCCACAAGGGCAGGGGTAAGCCGCCGAGCCTAGCAAGGTAGGTGTGCTCCCAAAACCAAACAACGCACAAAGGGAGCAAACACGGGCAAACAAGTGACGCCATGGCCTACTCGCCCACCGCCCTCTATATTGCCTAACCTTGGCAACCATGGTCCATTCCCCACTATATGCCATGGCCTTGTGCCCATGGTCTTCACAAGACAGCATCCAAGGCGCCTGAAAGGCCAAGGGAGCCCAACCCAGCAATGCCCAGCCAAGCCAGGCATTCCAGTGCCTACCCGGGCAAAAACGCCCAAAGCATGCCCCATTCGTTAGCCTATCCAGGCAAAAACGCCCAAAACCAGCCCATTCCAGTGCCTATCCCGGGGAAAACGCCCAAAGCATGCCCATTCCTTAGCCTATCCAGGCAAAAACGCCCAAAACCAGCACATTCCAGTGCCTATCCGGGCAAAAACGCCCTAAGCCTGCGCATTCCAGCGCCCCGCAGCATGCCACCCTCCTATAGGGTTTGCGCAACACAACCCGCCTAACCACCAGTGGCAACCAAAGGTGCTGTTAGCGACGACTTCTGAAGACGCAACGAGACGCGACGGGTTTGCGCCCAGACGCGACGAGGCGATGCGGGATCTGCGCCCAACCGTGCCTACACCCGCCGACTTGATGCGGGAGCTGCTGGCCCAAGCATGCCTAGCGTGCAAGGCCTGCGTGCAAGGCTAGTGTGCAAGGCTCGTGGGCAAGGCTAGTGCGCAAGGCTAGTGCCCAAGGTCTGTGTGCAAGGCTAGTGCCCAAGGCTAGTGAGCATGGCCTGTGTGCAAGGCTAGTGTGCAAGGCTTGTATGCAAGGCTAGTGTGCAAGGCTGGTGTGCAAGGCTTGTGGGCAAGGCTGGTGCGCAAGGCTAGTTCCCAAGGGTTGTGTGCAAGGCTAGTGCCCAAGGCAAGTGCGCAAGGCTCGTGCCCAAAGCTAGTGCGCAAGGCTTGTGTGCAAGGCTACTGCGATGGGCCAGTGCCCAGGCTTGTGAGCAAGGCTTGTATGCATGGCTTGTGTGCAAGGCTAGCGTCCAAGGCTTGTGCGCATGGCTTGTGCGCAAGGCTTGTGTCCAAGGCTTTTGTGCAAGGCTCGTGCGCAAGGCTAGTGTGCAAGGCTTGTGCGCATTGGCAGTAGCCCACCAGCATGCACGATCAAATGCCACTCACGCGACAACACGGTGCCAAGCCCGGGCATGGTGTGCACTCAAAAACCAATCAACGGACAGAGGTCATGCGTCATGGGGGGGATCTAGCAAGGCCATGGGGAAGGTCATGGAGGACCTTGGAAGCAAGCGCAAGACGAGAGCGAATCGAACAAGGGGCCAGGACGGGGCCTTGTGCCCATGGTCTTCGCAAGACAGCGTCCAAGGCACCCGAAAGCCCAAGGGAACCCAACCCCGGCCGACACTTGCAATCGCACATGCTCTCTGCAACACACCATCAATGCCGCCCAACGGGGCCAGCACGAGCAGTCCTCCGCGGTCCCCTGGCCCTGCGCACGTTTGTCTTCGAAACCGAGCATCAATGCCACAGAAAGTGCCGGGGCGCCAGCTGGAGCCATCATCCGCGTTGCCATGGCTCGCTTGGCCTTGGCTTGCCAGGCCCCGACACGAGCAATCGCGCATTTTCTTTGCAACCGACCATCAATGCCGCCCAACGGGGCCAGCACGAGCAGTCATCCGCGGTCCCCTGGCCCTGCGCTCGTTTGTCTTTGAAACGAGCATCAATGCCACAGAAAGTGCCGGGGCGCCAGCTGGAGCCATCATCCGACGTGCCATGGCTCTGGTCCCATGGTCTTCGCAACCGAGCATTCGTGACACCCGCGGGGCCAGGACACCAACCCTTCCGACACAGAGCATTCGCGCATGTTCTTTGGCCACACAAACGGCGCCAGCACGAGCAAAATCATCCGCGGTGCGGTGGCCTTGCACGGCCTTTTGTCTTTGGAACCAACCATCAGTGCCACGGAAGTGCCGGAGTCCCGGCATCCGCGGTGCCAAGTCATTGCGCCCTTGGTCTCTGCAGCGGGGCATGCCGGGCACTCCCAACCATTGCAAGCAAGCAAGCAAGCAAGAAAGAAAGTAAGTAAGTAAGTAAGTATTACATATAGGGGCGGGACATGCGGGGAGATCTGCGAAACGTGCATTACGGGGCACACGCGTACCTACCGGGGCATACCGACCCCATATTGGGGCACACGTGTGCATATCGGGGCATACCGGCCTATCGGGGCACACGCGTACATACCGGGGCATACCGAGCCCTACTGGGGCACACGTGCGCATATCGGGGCGTACCAAGCCTATCGGGGCATACGCATGTATCCCAAGGCATACCGAGTCTATCCGGGCATACGCGTTCATACCGGGGCGTAACGGGCCTATCGGGGCATACTTGGCATATCGGGCAAAAAATGC